>NW_009935138.1:0-20000 GCF_000696875.1 Nestor notabilis | reverse complement strand
AAATTGACTGTTGAATTGTATAAATCTCAATTTTCACTCCCAGTGACAAATTTTGCCTCTTTTGTCTAAACCCATTGCTTTGGTTAGGCAACTCTTTTCCCTGGGCTGAGACAGGGTGGCTTAACCTGCTAAGCTGGGATATAAGCTCTTGCTGTCTAGGATATGTAAAATGGTAGTCAGAGTTAAAGCTTCCTTACAATTTTTTTTCCATTCTTTTATTTTTCTCCTTTTTAAAGAAGGGAAAGGCATAGAAGCAGAATCCCAGTAGGAATCTGATTAAATATTTGTAAAATTAATAGTCAAATAAGGCATTTGTATAGAAAACATTAGGCAAGATGTATTACCTTGTAGACTGAATGAGGTATTTTATACAATCTGAAATTCAAACGCTTTTATTAAATGAAGGATGTAAGATGTTTCAAAATTGAATACTGAGCACAAGTTGCCAACTGTCAGTCAAACCTATCAGTGAACTCAGCTGCATTGGCTTAAAATTGCATGCTAATGTAAACAGACTCTTCAGCTCCTGTTGAAGGAAAATGACAATTTAGCAAATGTTATAATCCTTTAGGGCAAGCCTGAACCTTCAAACTCAGACTGAAGACACAAAACTCTGACATCCCAGGATGAGCTCTAAAAAGGAGCTATGCCTCCCAGGGTATGTCTTTTGTTCCAGTACAAATATGACTGCAACACAGATCTACATAAAGTATTTTTAAGTGTAAATACAGGTACCAGGAACAGCAATTCCTCTCTGCATATCCAAGCAACTCTGAGTCAGTAATCTGCTTAAGCATTCTGGTGCATGGCTACTCCCTTCATGCCCAGCTGGCCTTGGTGACCAGTTCTTTATATGTGGAAATGAATCTTCCTAACTCCATCATCCACCACAATTTACTATTAGCAGAAAGTATCAGTTCTGTCATCTTGCTCTCCTTGACACTTGAAAATACAATCACATTGTGTCTGCAATATAGAGGCACCTTCACTTCTCTCTAATCCACTTGACCATCACAGCATAGATAAGAAACTGTGCACTTAATCTCATTATAATGTAAAATATCTACCTGGACTTGTGCAAAGTGTTCAAAACTGTCCTGCACAATATCCTTGTGCAGGATAAACTGGAGAGATATCAATTTGATGGATGGACCACTCTGTGGATAAAGAACTGGCTGGACGGCTGCATGCAGAGAGTTGCGGTCAATGGCTCAGTGTCCAGCTGGAGACAGATAACGAGTGGTGTCCGTCAGGGGCTGGTGCTGGGACTGATCCCGTTCAACATCTTTGTCGGTGACATGGACAGTGGGATTGAGTGTGCCCTCAGCAAGTTTGCTGACACCAAGCTGCGTGGCTCAGTTGATACTCTGGAGGGAAGGGATGCCATCCAGAGGGACCTGGACACACTTGTGAAGCGGGTCAATGCCAGCCTCATGAATTTCAATCAAGACAATTGTGTTCAGGGTCCTATGCCTTGGTTGGGGCAATCCCAGGCACAGGGTGGGTGGAGAAGAGATTCAGAGCAGTCCTGCAGAGAAGGACTTGAGGGTGTTGGTTGATGAGAAACTGAACATGAGCCGGCTTCAGTGTGCACTTGCAGCCCAAAAAGCCAACTGTATCCTGGGCTACATCAAAAGAAGCATGACCAGCAGGTCAAAGGAGGTGATCCTGCCCCTCTACTCTGCTCTTGTGAGACCTCACTTGGAGTATTGTGTACAGTTCTGGTGTCCTCAACATAAGAAGGACACGGAGCTGTTGGAGCAAGTCCAGAGGAGGGCCACGAGGACGATAAGAGGACTGGAGCACCTCCCGTATGAGGACAGGCTGAGAAAGCTGGGGCTGTTCAGCCTGGAGAAGACTGTGTGCAGACCTCATAGCAGCCTTCCAGTATCTGAAGGGGGCCTACAAGGATGCTGGGGAGGGACTCTTTATTAAGGACTGTAGTGATAGGACAAAGGGTAATGGGTCCAAACTTCCAAACTAACTTCCAAACAGGGGAAGTTTAGGCTAGATATAAAGCAAGAAGCTCTTTAGTGTGAGGGTGGTGAGGCATTGGTACAGGTTGTCCAAAGAACTGGTAAATGCTTCATTCCTGGCAGTGTTCAAAGCCTCTTGGGCGATGTGTTTAGTGTGTGGTGTCCCTACCCACGGCAAGGGAATTGGAACTAGATGATCTTAAGGTCCTTTCCAACTCAAACCACTCTATGATTACATGTTCTACATCCTCCTTCTCAGGGAGACCAAAATCAGAGTTGAGGTTTCTTGGAATACAGGGTCAGAATATGGACAGAGCATAGACCCAGGGGTGACAAAGTGTTCCTCTGTCCCATATTATAAGCATAACCTCGCTGTCTTTATGTCCTATAGACAAGGATTTGACAAGTTATAGTAACAGTTCAGTAATAGGTGTCCCATGTTCAAAAATGCTTGGAAGTTAAGTACTCCCTGAGGAAATATGTCTTTACTTGCTAGAAATACAAAAACACAACAAACAAAACACACCAAAAGCATGCAGATCTTGATATTAAACTCCAGTCTAAATCTGAAGTCAATTAGATGTCTGAAGGGGTTTAATGGGGTTAAAACAACAAGACAAAACAAAACCCTGAGATAAAAATAATTTAACTCAGTGGGCAAAAATTACTGTACATGCCTCTAAGTGCTGCATTTGGAATATGTGCACTGAACTATTAAACCTCACAGAAAAGATTTTACTGTGATCTCCAAGCCATTTTAACTCTACTGGTTTTCTTGACCTCTGATTTACACTGAGGCAGGTAAGAAGAGAATCAGGCCCGAAGAGAATACTAACACAGATTTTTAGATGACAGTAGGACAAAATCTTGTTAAAGCTACTTGTCAGAAAGAGGGATAAAGTCCAATCCAGAGAACGCAAATCCCAGAACTACACACAACTCAGTGTTTAAGGAAGGTGTCCATTTTTCATCATTTAGTGCCTCATGTCCCTTGTTTCCCATTTCAGACATTTTTCTATAAAACTATTGAGAATATCTGTGTTCCATCTGTGGTATTCATTTCTCCTTTTGTCAATAATTTAATACTGCTCTATGACAATATCTTCTCTTGCCTGCTTTCAGCTTCTTTTTTTAATCTGTTTTTATACAAGTGAAATGAAAAAAGATTTGTATACAGAAAAGCATATATCAGGAGTCTGGCTGAACAAAACTGAATGGAAATAACATTTTTAGAAACATTACATCGTTATCCCCATTAATTCAGTTAAGCAGATAGTTTGCTTGCATGTTTTTTCACCCCCCAAAACTATGAGACAAATAACTGACAAATAAAGCTTATTTCTCTTGCATAAATATCTTAAAATATTTAAATTAAGTATCATGGATAAGGCTGAACAATTTTTAACAATTATCAAATTTGCATTTATCT
Source organism: Nestor notabilis (assembly GCF_000696875.1). Classification (NCBI taxonomy): domain Eukaryota; kingdom Metazoa; phylum Chordata; class Aves; order Psittaciformes; family Psittacidae; genus Nestor; species Nestor notabilis. Next base: position 16,595 of record NW_009935138.1, on the reverse strand, counting down.
TTTATGGTAATTAAAACATGAAGAAATATTTTAGAAAAATCTCTTGAACTTTATTGCTTTCCTCATATGCATCAATTATTAAATACTATTGAGTCCTGAGTCTGACTAAAACGTCTGGAGGCCACACGAATTCCGGTATCACACTACTGTAATATATATGTCTCTTCTTGTAGCACCCATCAGTCAGTGCATAGGGCCCATTGGTGTTAGATCTGTCTTTACACAAATTTTAAAAAAAATTACTGCTCCCATCCCATACAACAATGAGCAGAGATACAGTTCTAGTCAATAATACAGTGGCTTAATAATAAACTAATTATATGACACTTATATATGATATATTAATTCCTTAATAGGAATTAAAAGAATTGTTTTTTACATGCTAAGAAATATTTGCAAGCTTAAATGCTGCTCAATTATGAATATTCTTCTGGATTTTTATTTTCCATGAATACATGACCCCAGGAATCTCCTCGGACACTATATTATATGACTTGTTTAAATGTGGGTCATATGCCAGTAAAATATATTTTAAATAAATAGTGCTAAAAGGAATTTAAAGTAGTACCTTTTTCCCTAAGGGTAATAACAAGCATCATGTGAATTAAAATAGAAGACACACAACTACACCGTTCCTCTTCCTCAATCAAGCTGTCACTGGCTGGTCGCAGCTCCCCACCCTGCTTCAGCTGGGACCGTGCTGTGTTCAGGAGGCAGAGGTGCCAGAGTGCTGAGCTCTCCTCCCTTTTGCTGAGCACTAAGAGATTGCTGTAGCTTACAAAAATTCCCAGAGATGTCAGGATTTTGCAGGATTGACCCCTACACTTCTTTTTTTAAACAACTACGGTAAGAACATACTAACAATTAATGCTGATTTAGCATTTTAAGTGTTTCAGTCTCTATAGTAAACAAAATGAGGCTCTTTTCTGACTTTTCCCCATGAGACAAAATTTCCACTGATTTACATAAGAATTTTGCTAGAGTAAGGACCTCAAGGCACTGTCTGAACATTTATGCTTTGTACTGGGTTTTCCTCTATTAGAGAGTCTCCAAATTCCCATTGACTTTAATGAGAGCTCAGCAGGCAGATAAATCTGACAATGGTTATGCTTTTGGGAACTTCTGTACCACTCTTGTAAAATTATTATCAAAATTGCTTTTCCAGTATTGTTGTAATAATATTGTGATAGCACCAAAAATCCTGCTCAGAGACATTCACTGCTTTTGTTTTATTTTTTTCTAATTAGAAATTCTGACAAAGTTTCGGGTGCTTTTTTACTTTTATTTTTTCCTTTTTTTTTTTTGTCAGGCTTTCTAACACAATGGTAACGAGTGGAGCAACAGTGCGTTCAAAGTTATAGTACTTTACTTCAAGTGTTCATCTGTATATTTTAGTTTTAACAGAAGATTCATGCTTTTAGGAAGACATTTGAGCTGTCTCCTCAGTTGGTGTTAGAGACATGATATCTCCTATATCTGCAAAAGTATAGCAAGACTCCAAAGGTCCTAAGTGTGGTACAATGTGCAATACAAACTTAGTATCCGAAAGCCACATAACTAAATCATACCTCTTGCTATTTCTTTGACAGTTGTATATTTCAAAACTTGAATGAAAGTTGCTGTTATTTATGATTTATTTATTCATTCTACAAACAAGCAAATTTTGAATTTATTTTCCCTATAATTTTATGCCACAATCCAAGGGACCAACACCATCTCCTTTATGGCCCAATTGTACAAACTGCCTTCAGTATAACTGGTCATCTGAACAGTAAAAGCACATTTAGCTGTTCCTGAAGCATCTTGAACATATTTCTACAATGTAAGAAGTTTTGGCAGCTTCTTCCCTGAAAGCTTCTTTTTTAATACGTGGATACTTTGAGCAAAAAAATAAAGTTGAATTCTTCCAAGCTTAGTGATACAGTCGTCTGGGGGGGTTTACTGGTAATTTAGGCCTAATCATACAAGTCACTTTCAGATATAGCCACTTTTTCTGTCAACAAAACCCGCAGCATCCAAAAAGTCTAGAATGAGTGAATGGGACAACCGTCACAGTTACTTTCCATATAAGTGCCAAAATCACTGAGAAGCTGCAGCAAGTCTGTAACTTGGTGATTTCCTTACTTTCAGCTTACCCTTAGGAGCAGAGCCCAGTGCTCCTAAAGCACACGAAGAACCACAGTAGCCAAGAACATTACTAAGTGGAAATGGTCTCTGTATTTGATTTTAATTTTCAGGCTATTTGTGAACTTTTTCTTCTGAATTGAAAGATATGTTTAAAGCCAGTTATGAGAAAGGGAGGTGACAGATGAGTGATGGATGGTACATTGTCCTGCATTTGGCATTTTTTATTCCTGAAGTTACACAAATGTAGGGAGGTTTTCATTGCCCATTATAGGCAAGGGAAGCAAACGCAAGGAAGCTGTTTCCTTCACCGATTGTATTCCTGCTGTTTAATTGTTGAATGCACAGCCTACTCACCTAACCTCTGTGCTCCTCCCCTGAGAAAACCTGCCATCAAATGATGACCCAGAAGAAATATGGGTGATTGTTCTGCTCCTTTTTGAAAAGAGGGAAAAAAAAAAAAAAAAAAAAAAAGGAAAGAAAAGAAAGAAAGAAAAGCACTAGCCTGGTATCAAGGGATCTTGCTAGGATACTTAGGTGAATATTTTCTGTAGAAGCCAACTGACCATCCATCTCCCTTTTTAACTAGTGTCAAGGCTGGTTTACTTGATGATGATTTGATGCCCAGCAATTGCTCCCCCTTGCCCACTGAAAATGAGTGATGACAAGGGAACAGCCGTCAAATAGAACAAGCTGAGATATTGTAGCAGGGAGCTTAGCAGAGCTGAGTCCTGCAAAAAAGAACCAATATAAAAGGATGAAGTTCTGAAAAACAACTGTTTACAGTTTGCTTTGCGGAGAATGTTTGTTTGTTTGTTTATTTACAAATTGTAAGATATGTTTATTTTGATAGAGCATTCCTGTGGCATAAAATAAAATAAAAATAAAAATGAAAGTATGTCTTCTACTTGGAACAGTTCAGTGAGGATTTATACAGAATTTCTTAGCTCTGCTTCTGCTGTTTTTAGCTGAACTCTGACATCCGCACAAGTTGGAAACAAATAGATCCACTGCCTTTTCTCAAGCATCAGCTGCTCAATGGGCATATCTGAAACTGAAGAGCCTAGAAAGCTTCTGTACTCAACAGTTAGCAATCCTAATATGTATATATTTATAATGGTTTCCAACATGTTCAGCTTTGGACATTAGGACACCTTTTCCGAAGTGTTCAATAATAACAGACCATACCTGAAACACATCACAGAGTCACTGGGTGCTCTCATTTAAAGTACGACTTTGCAGAGATACAGAAGAACAATGGCAAAGCAAACAAACAAACAAAAAATTACTGCAGTGTAACAGTAGTGCAGATTTATAAGGTACCTTCATCTTCAAAGAACTTGTAAAATATCTATTGTTCATGTTTTACATAATACTGGGAAAATGTCTATGCAAATATGTATGTTCAATATCTGCAGGTATTTATAATTGATATGGATGTAAATATATATGCATATATGTTTGGTAAACTATCAGCTATCAACATATTAGCCACACTGAATGCTATTCATACCAAGATGTTCCAGTGGCTTTGCAAAGATAATTATAGAGATGGAGCTAACAAGCACCAGTATACTGGAGCTCCTGGACCCATGGGTGTAAGGCATGGGTCCCAGCTGAGAATGGTCAGGGCCATTAAAACCTCTTGGTGTCCTCAGGGACACTGCTTTTACTTACAGAAACAGTGAGCAGTCTTACTCACACCATCAGTTTGTGGTTGCTTCTGCTATAGTGATCTCTCTTGTTCAGCACTGTGGGCTGAACAAGATCAGATCCACAAAGATATTTAGATGCCTAAAATTCACGTTAGGACCAGATACAAGAGGCACTTACGTGCTTTAGCACATTTCTGAATTATAAATCCTCACTTTTACTACTAATATTTTTTAAATTTTCTTTTTAAGATGCTCTGGCCCTCTCTCTTCCAAGTCACATATTTCCTTCCTACCCTTATCTTGCTCTAGAGTGTGCCCCTCTGAGTTTTGCCCAATCACAGTTTGTGTGACTGCTTTGAGCAGGAGAAAGTTTCTGGTAGTGCAAGTCAGAAGACTAGTAATAACTAATAAGAGAGTGTTGTATTTTCAGAAAGACTATCAATAATGCCTACAAAACAAACTTAACAATCCCATTACTGATTGAAACAATCCCACTGCATGGTGGCATTCTGTTTTTTGGGGGGTTGCAGTTTTTAACGTTTTCAGAAAGAAAAGAAACTAGTTTGGAAAAAAGAAGAGGAAAAATATAATTAAATCACATGATTTTAATTATCTAACTATGAAGGCTACATGGTAGACATCCTGAACTCAGCTATTGTTCTTCAGTAGGTATGCAAACTGAGTCTTCAGTAAGTACACCCTAGCAAGTGTTATAAGCAAGATGTATTTATGATATGAACTCTTAAAGGAATCATGCATGAAATATCTATTATTTACTGAGACACTACATGATGAACAGGTTTTTAATGAGGCAAAGTTATAAAATTTTTCTTAGAGCTTTTTTAAGAGACAAAGAATGCTGCAGAAAATGCCAATATTAAACATCTATAATTTAAATCTATGTACCTTTTTATTCCTGTCCTTGATAGCAAGTAGTTTTTCTGACCTTTTGCCTCCTGTACCACAACATGCTGATATAGGGGACAAGTACGGTGAAGAAAAAGATATTTGCAGTTTCCCTGAATCACAACTGCAGGCTTCTAGAACTCATCAGACTTTGGATTTGCATATAGTCTAGAACAGACTCGGGGTCACTCCTGTTACAGAAGGCTCTGCATTAATAGCCAGACTGAATAAAACAAACAAAATTAAAAAAAAAAATAAAAAACACCAAACAATAAAACAACAAAACCAAAACCAAACCAAACCAAACCAAAAAAAAAAAAAAAAAAGAGGAAATGGATGTGGCCAAGAGGAATCTGAGTATTACTACATCATCAGTGTTGAATGGTATTTGCTTTACTGCTTCTGGCACATGAGGCATATACATAAGTTTATTTACACGTGTGCCTATGTGCCTGTAAAAGAGAAGTAGCAGTAGATAAATGTGTTTGTGGCAGTTGGATTTAGATACCACTATATAGCTTTCCACACTAAATGTATCAAGGACAGATATGGCCAGCTTCCAAGTTTGACGACATGTAGGTTTTTAAGAAAAAATATGATTTTTCTATCTATCTCTGAACATCATCCAGCTAAGATTAGGTGACTATTTTACTGCATGAGCAACTGTAAACAGATATGAGAGACTGATGTTCCCTCCACAGTATGTTTCCTGTAAGTTATGGCCCTTTTAGATAGATCTAAGCCTCCGCCTTCATCGATTCATAACACAAGCCACATTCTGCTGTTCCAGTGCCACTGTTCAGCATTTGGGTGGTGAAAGGTTGAGAGCTCTAAAGATGGATTTTGGCACAGTTAACTTTCAGCTAAAATTTCACACTAGCTGATTTAAGCCTAACAGTGGTGGAACCTCAGCCAATTACAAGTCCGTGCCAATGAGGTCAGTGCAAGACACCACAGAGGATTAGTGAGCCTTTTGGTGGCAGATACGGGTTGGCTTTCTGTAAAGACTTATTAAAATGTAGGCAACTGAACTAGTTCCATGTATATAGCTCTCATCTATCATAGAATTCATTTCATTTCTCCTCTGTAATGTTAATGAGAGATGAAAAGTCTTTTCTTCCTTTCTAAGATATCAGCATTAATGACACAGAATCAGCTCCAGTGAATGGAAAAGAACGAGTTCACCTACACTATAATTTGTAATTGGCTCACTCATGGGACTTGAGTCTTTTGCATGAAAACTAGAGCTGTGTGAGCTCTCAAATGTGTTCCATTCATGCCTGCATTGTCACAGGAAAGATTTCAAGGAATCAGTTTGCATTTAATTAAGGCTTCTGTGACTTACTGTGAAAAATCTTAAACAATATATTCATCAAAAGTTTTAAAGACAGGTTAAAGGGAGGTCTATGTTTGATATTTCAATCTGCTGGTATTGAGAAGCTGTTGTAAAAGAGATCATTACATATAGAATGGGTATTTCTTCATAACCTAAACACAACTAAATGCATAAACTCTGCCGTAGCTCCTGTGGAACTCCCCGAACCTTCTGAGTAAAATGTGGTGACTATGGGGGAGTTCACTGGGTAAGATCTTTATTTTAAGTCTCTATCACTGGGTGCTTAACTGCTGTTAATTTAGAACAGTGGCTTGGGGAACTATATTTGAGAGTCACACACATATAAAATGATTCCATTGTGATTGGTTTTACTGCAGTGAATGCCAGTGTGCCAGTGAGATTTTGTTGAAGGGAAGCAATACTCACTTTTTTTTCTTTTTCCTTTTTCATTTCCTTTTCTTATTTCTTTTTTTTTCTTCTGTCACAGCATGTAGCAGTGCTAGTTTCAGAAATCCAAACTTCTGAATCATTCCACCTGGGTTCATGGGACAATCTAGGGTGTATCTGTACTTAAAAGGACTGTTCCATTTGACAGTTAGCATCAAGCACTATTGCATGTACGGGTGCGTGGGGAATATCTCTCATGCTGATAGAAAGGGTGCTTAATTCTGACATGTTTAAGTATTCCAACTGTACAGATCATTGAAGGAAATGGAAGACCTCGGGTTCAGAGACAGGAAGTGTGACAACTCTACTGGAAAGCTGAAAGTCCTTTCACGGATAGAATGTATCATTACACTTCCTAATTCTAGGGCTGTTCTAATTGAACCAAATTTAAAGACCGTAATCTTTATTTTGAATAGCAAAACCATGAATCAAAAAGAAATTGGCATCTCTAGTGAAGTACAGCCCCCTTTTCTGTCACCGCCAAAGGGATCCTTCTCTCATCAGTGTTTTATAACGATGTTTCCAAAAAGTAAATGTTTTGTCTTTGAAATAAAGCAACTGACAACATGCATTTTTGAAAGACCTTTCTCCTTATTCCCACTATCTGTGTATTACTCAGTTTAAACATTTCCCTGGTTGGGAATCAAGAAATGAGGCAGCACAAATTACAATGGCAGTTATAAAGTAGGACATAATAACAGCAGAGCTATGACTTGGTAGTTAAGCTGCTTTTTGCTATGAAAAAGAAATGATGTGGCCAGTGACTGATGTCCACTTTGGGCATAGGGGTGCTATTCTTGGCATTGCCAAGGTTACTGCTAGGTAACCTTTGGTAAGTCTTTGAGCCTTCTCAGATCTTAGTAAAACAGGGATAGAGACCTGTTGTTGGAAAGCACCTGTAGCACTATCCTGCCTTTCTGCTTCAGTTACTGTTAGCAGCAGTTCTCTCTTTCGCTTTCACTTGAAGGGGACTGGAGATTTAAACTAGAGCAAAGGATACATCCTAAGATTTGTTATCAAAGAATTGCTGGGTAGACAGCCAGGCAAAGTGTTGAAGAAATTCATGTTCCGAGAAGGGGTAACGAGCTGGGCTGATGAGAGAGTAGGAAAAAAAATTAAGTTTATAGCTGCTAAAAGCCCTTCAGACCTTTCTGCTTTCACCTCAGGAGACTAAGTTCAGCCACTCCCACCAGACATGCAGTGCTGCCCTGGAAGGAGGGCATAACCAAATGAACCACCACAGCTGAGAAGTCCTGAGGTCACTGCTGGGACAGAGAAGTAAGATTGGTGTGAGATAAGCTTCTTATTTTTCCCCTCAATTTCTAGCTTGATTACGATATCCTTGGTGTAGCACTATCCTCATCTCTGTCTACCACCATTCCTGCCTCTGCCACCTTCTTCCAGCCACGTACCTGATCCCAGTGGCTTGTACACCTTAAACAACACCCTTCCTCATTCCTCACAAGATGCTGCTGATGTTTCAGAAAATTTTGTTTCCTCTTGAAAATGCCAGATACCAGAAAGGACTAAGGTATAAGAAGAAAAAGTGAAATACAAAACAGAGGAACTATCTTTATCTGTTACATTTTGTGCATTGACATAGAAACTATTGTTTGTATTTAATAATATGTAATATGGTCTCTGGAACTGTGTAATGTGATAATAGAAAAAGCCATCCTATTGTCATGGTGTCCTTCAAAACCAGATTAGGAATCATTTATCCCAAGTCCACTTCCCCAAAATGTGTGATTAGTTTAATTTCAGTGAACAATCAGAAATGCTCTACATCCATTGTGCTCCTCAGTATATTAGTATAGAATCCATTTATGTGTTTGCAGGGACTGTATTTTTAATGTATAAAGAGTTAGATACTGAGGTTTGATCCCTGCCTGCCAGTTGAAAGAATGGATAAACAATGCATTTACTTAAGTAGTGCGCTATTCATTACTGATTTTTTTTTTACTGTCTAGCAAAAGACAGTTTCACATAGCTGTGCCCCAGGGACATCAATATTTCTAAAATTAGCAGGGGACAGTCACCAATCCTTTGGGAAAAGTGCTAAAGTTTGACACCTTAATTAAGAATTGAGTTCAAGAGCTGCTGGAATTTACCAGGGCAAAGTTATGGATCTGAATGTAATTTTGGAGAGCAACTTAGAACATCCTGGACCCCGAGCTGTGGCCCAGCCTATACTAATCTTCCTAGCTGTGTAAGATTCCTTTTTAGCTGGAGGAAACAGAATCTGTTGGGCATAATATAATACTAAGATATGTTAAGATATAATATAGTTTGTTTAGTCCATCTTTGAATGTTTGTTTTTTTCTGTTCTTTGAATTATGGGGAAAATACCTTTTTACTTCTTACTTCGACATGTGGCTAGTGTTACAAACAGCACTAAGGCAGCTGGCAAAAATTCTACACCCAGGAGAGCTGTGGCCTGCAGACCAGTAGTACCATTTTCATCACACTCAGCAGCCCAGATGAAGTCTCAAGAAGTAGCTTTCCCAGTTAAGCTGCACGGAGCAAACAAAAGCTGATAATACAGGGTGTCAACTTGGAAGAGATGTCTTCTAGTGGATTAACCACTAGAAGGATTAGTCCAACAATTTTGGCAGGCAAAAACTTGGGAGACTGCCTGAACTGTGAGGGTAACTAAAAGTTTCAAGCATCCATACAGATACGCCATAGGACTGTCATGCACAAGACAGATAGTATCTGGAGCATGGCCAGCATCCGACTTTTCTGGAAAAGGTATGGCACACCTTAGCAGACTAATCTGCTCACAGGCTGTAGGTGTATTTCTAAATCTTCTGTGTTGTTTGTGACCTGAAGCACGAGGGTTTATATCCACTTTAAAAATGTTTTATCCTATCTGATGCAACTGTGGAAGTTTTTTATGATTGAGATAAATCTACAGTCCTCTTTTTAGCCTTTTCAATTCATTGTCATTTTGTGGCAATGTGTTCCACCGGCTAATTCTTTAACATGTTAAAATACATCCTTTACTAGATATACAAAGCACATTTGAAACTCAACATTTTGGTCTTCTGCTACTATAAATGATAAGCGGGAAACCCCAAAGTACATTTTCTCTAAAATGCAAATATTTTTTTAATTATAGTTATGTCTACAACAAAAAGCATTTGCCTGTAAAGTTGTTCTGTAGTTATGAAAACTTGAGAGGGTAACACAGGTAGTATCAACTGCAGGAATTTTCCCTAGCAGGACTATGTGCCAATTAATCTGTTTTGCTGGGAAATCTTCATCAAGTTTTCATACTCTTTCCTGACACAGCTGTGCTGGTGAAACTTTAAGCTGTAATGTAAGCATTCCATCTTCTTTTCCTATTTAATATAGTGATTTGGTAAAAATACTAAAAATTTATTTAACAGTAGCAATATTTACATCCTCTCATGCACAGTCTTCTGCAGTTAAAATAGTGTGCTTAACTACTGTGTAATTTAGGAGTGAGTTTTTTCTTGTATTTGTGTAAGAGAAATGTGTTATGAGGATAGAGTGGAGTCGCACATTCGCAATTTAATTTTCTCTCTCATTATTTTCTACTTCATCTTTCACCATTAGTGTGTTTCCTTTGTTTGTGTAACCACACTACCACAGAGAAGACACATTTTTTTATAAAAATCAAATTCTGTTTTAATTTTTAAACAATGAATTGCCCATAGCCTCCAACGCTGCCTGCACTATGGCTCCCGGGCCATTAACTATGAATTGACTCTTGAGTTACTAACTATTATATATGAAGGGAGACCCTGAATGGGTATGAGACAGCAGACAGGATTTATATGGCTTAGGAATGGTTTTGGACAGGAAGAGGCATCAGGAGACAGTAATGTCACTAAAATGCAGTTCCCTGCATATTTTGGGCCATACGGTAACTCTATAGCTAACACTTCTTTTCGTGGCACCTCTCTAAGTAATCCAGAGGTCCTGAGTCAGAATGTTGGAGGCATATGGTTTAACACCACTTTTGCCTTGCAGTGAATTGCACTTCGCACCAAATATTCACCAAACATCTTAATTATTCTGTACTGACAGTCTTGAGCCAAAACTCACTGAAATTCAGAGGGTTTTTTGCCACCAGTTGTGTGACAATTCCGAAGTGGCGCTTGTGATGAGTGGAATTAAACTCATAGTTATCATTAGCGCTGTGTTTGCAATTAAAGGCATTCTTGAAAAGGTAAAATTGAAGAAATTATAAATGCACTAAATAAGACCATGTCTTATAAAATTATGAACATTTGCTAGATGTACCTTGATCAGCAGCTGTTCAGCCAGAGGAACTGTTAGTGTGAAGAAAGGAATTGAGGACTGTACTGCTGGGGTAACTGTCCCTCTCACTTTTCCTGCTAAGCCAAGCAAAGGCCTGGTAACGCCAAAGGATACTCCTTAGTGACACCTATTAGCCCTCACCAACACTCTTAGCTTCACTAGTTCTGGGCACAGGTTCAGCAAAACTAGCCTCTGCATGTGAGGAATTTAGCTGCCTTAGCTCTTCTGCACCTTTCAGCCAGCCTCAGTTAGCTGGAGTAAGCTACTCACCACAGAATCATAGAATGATTAGGTTTGGAAAGGACTTTAAGATCACCTAGTTCCAAACCACAAGAACATTTCAAAAGATAATGAGAAGTTGCAGCCCGTATTTCTTTAAGAAGAAAATATATTGGGCTGCCTGCATGTGCAGCAGTCCCAGAAAGTATTTATTAACTGTGGCCTAAATACTGCAACACTGAAATGAGTTTTGAATTTTGCTTTAGTAAGAGTAGATTTGGTCATGAAATAGTACTCACCCAACCAGAAAAATGCAGCTGACTCTCAGGCAGAACTTGTCAGCTTTGAAACAGTACACACCAACACCCACACAAGACCTTATGACAGGAAATGAAGAAGGATATAGCCAATTGTGCCTGTCAGGAAATGGGTGTGAAGAATACAGTTGATGAAATGAGAATTTAACCAGCATTAACACTTCTCCAACTGTAAAAAGACTAAGATTTTTCCCATCCTAAATGGGTCACAAACTAATTTTACACCTCATACAAAATTTATGCTCACGGCTTGCAGGCATCTTTGATTCACAGAAAAGCCAAAAGTTGAGTTGCCAATATCCATGCTATTGCCTGCATTTCACCAGGCATTGCATAGTGTAATAGTACAAAAGATGGTTGTCTTCTTTCCTGAAGAGTCTTCAATAAAATAAAAAAGTATATCTTCTTCAGCAATCATCTTTGCAAACAGGGCCATGTAAGCCAGGTCATAGGTACGCATTGATATTTTGTGTGAGTATGTTTGTACACAGACACACACATCCACTTATAGGAAAAGGGAAAAAATGTCTTAGGTTTATATCCCAAAGAATTTTTACCCACAGAAAACAACAGAAATGATCAACAGACATAAAACTTTAGCCTGCGTAAATTAAATGGTTCTGCTGCATTAACTTCATAAAACCATAATCCTCTCCTCCATAAACTATTACATGCACTGCAACATATCTGATTTATGGGGTGTAGAATCGATGGGAAAAAATTAATGCTTGAAAAACATATTAGAGACATTATTGAACAGATTTTAATTGAGATTTGATTTCAATGCCCCTTATCCACATGATTAATGAGTCCTACCCCTCGACTCCAGCAGGCAGAAAAGAGAGTCTTTAATATGACAATTAAGTATCTGTCTTTAGGTTTTATGTAGCTCTCTCCTCAGATCACTTCATCAGTACAGTGTGGCTTTTGTGCAGATTAAATTGAGACTCAATTTTCTCTATTTTCCAGCACTTACTTATGTTTTATGACAAGCACTAAATCAATTTTATGCTATTATTGATTTTTTCTTAAATGGACACAAACCATTTCGCCTTTTGCCCTTCTTTTCTACTTTCCTTCTATTTCCTTTTTTCACTGTATGCTTGATATACAGCCAGCTAAAGAAATTTCAAGCGTTTCCTGAGATTTCTACAGGTTGTGCCAATTCATTCACTTTTTACAACATCAGAATTGACAAACTTAACCTGGAATTCTATCAAAACTTGTATATTCTTTTAATGTGACAAGGTTTACAGGTTGGGCTTCTTCCCCAGCCTTACCCTTAAAAAAAAAAAAAAAAAAAAAAAAAAAAAAAGAAAGAAAAGATACTCCTCAAGGTTAGTTCCTCTCTTTCTCAATTAAAAAAAAAAAAAAACAAAAAAAAAACAAACAAAAACAAACCAAGCAAACAAACCCACAACGGACAATCTTTCTAATAACTTCTGAAATATTTGAACTGCAGCTTCAGCCATAATTTTTGAAACAGTCTTGAAATCTAATTAATACATCGATGTAGGGAGAACCTATTTCATGGCTTGCAGGGGAAAAGGGCATTATCTGCAAGATGCAATAACTCCTCTGAGATGTGGCAACAGCTAGTGGTACACCAAGCAATTAAGAAGCTCTTGGTTCTTTAGGGCTCTATCCTGTCTGACCTATGGCAAAAATTAACAACTGCCTTGGGCAATAAAAAGTAGCACAATTTGTAATCAGATAGCTTACTTTTTTGTCAGAGAAGGGTTTAGGGTCATGGAGGAGGTTATGAAGGATTGTCCTCTTTTTTTGAAGTCTAGTATGCCTAAGCTCAGGTGAGGAAGTTGATCTTTAAAATAAGTAGCTTCATTTTGCTGAAAAATCAATAAAGCCCTTCATTTTACCTGTAAACCCTGAAAGTATGTTTTAAAATGTGAAAAAAATCTTTCTAAATAACACAGGCTTTACCTACTGAATCAAAAAAATGTTAACCTGAATTATTTCTGTCATAGTATCTTTGCTCAGGTGATGCTTTCTTCAACTTAAGGGGAAATTTTAGTTGCCCCGAATGGCAGATTTGAGGAAGAACAGTAATTTTTTAGTTCTTTCTTAGTGTGAGTCTATTGTTATTGCGTGCCTACTTGTGATTATACTAAATATATGTACACACACTAAGTGTAAGGTGGATGCATACATCTCTATGAAGTTTCAACAGCATACGAAGGAGAAAAAAAAAGAAAAAAAAAGTGCAACAAAATTAAGGAAACTAAAACATTAAGAGGAAAAAAATCTTTACTTTCACCATAATATAGGTGCTGGGATGCTTGCTGGGATGCTGTTCTCTATATCAAATGTTAGTCAGTGATCTAGTAACTGAAAAAAGTTTGGACCTATGCCATTGTGCTGTAGCTCCCTTAATTTATAGAATATTGTTCCCTTCATGCAAGAAACATGCCAGCAACAATATCAACTTTCATGATTAACAGGAGACTTGAGGGGGTTTTCTTTGTTTCTTGTTTTTTTTCTTTGCTTTGAGATATGGAGAGTAATGTCACAAATCAGCTTGCACGCTGCCTTTCTACTCACGTAAAAAGCAAGCTTTCCTTGCAAGTGCCAGATGCATGCGATGTTGTGAATTCTGTATGTACGCCTGTAGCAAAGAGCAGAGGTGCCCTGAACTCTTTGCTTCTAGCTGGAATTCAGATTCAGACTGCTCACAGGTCAGTGATGCCTTAGCTGTGGACTAATCCAAAATGAAGATGCACCATTTCATTCCTTTAGAGAAACAGCTGTTTTGCTTCTTAGGCTAAAGTATCCTTATTAATTTGTTCCATTTGTCTCTGTTCTGGTTTTCCCATTTTCTTTGTTATTACAATCATTGCTGCTAATATTGTCATTATTATTACTACTGTTGCTATAATAATACTAATTACCACATTGTGTTTCATGAAGATCATATAAATACTGCAAACCAGGAAAATTGCTGTAGTGTCTAGCAGACAGTTTCCTTTCATGTACCCAAAAGCTGGTGTGAGTTAAGTTTCCTAAATCTTTGCTTATTTTGTTAGCATATTTTTCTCCTGCGATTTATTCTTTTCTCCATCAGTCCTATTTATTTCATCAGTCCTCCTTTCTGTTTTAGAATTGGCTTTTTAAAAAGTAAATTATACTGTTAAAACCTCTTTATCAAGAGAAGCTATATTCTTTCAGAATAGCTTCAAATGGTTTAAGTATACTCTAAATCGTTCTTGTTGGTCACTCTGCTTTTGTTAATTTATGTCATTTTTATCAATCTTATTTATTTATTTTCTGGCCTGTGATAATCAGACGCGTAAGTAAGTGTACCCAAAAGAAAAGTGGTACTACAGGTTTGGGGTTACAGTTATCTTCTCCCTGCCACATCTGGTTAGGTGTTTTTGTTCTAGTGACTGCTCATCTGATTTATGCAAAAGAGTGTTAAGACAGGGTACTTGGCACTGTGTGGAACAGCAACTTAAAAAAATAATATAATCTGGTAACCCTCATTCTTATAACATATATGTTTGAGACTACCTGAGAACTATTTGATTTCCAGGATTAAAAAGCACATGTGCAGCAGAATTCCACTTAAATGCTTTCATTTATTATGGATTTATAAAACCATAATCAAATTCCTGTACACAATGAAGGGCAAATTACCCTGACAGGTCAATCTGTTGAAGAAAAATAAGCCTGTTTACAAAAATAAATGCTCTGTATACAAAATATGAGGGCTGATAAATCTCTTCAGCATATACTCATTAAAAACTATTTTTTCTTATATGTAGGTGAATGGCATTACATGCTTCAAGTTGAATGGGATTTTTGATTTAGCGCTGGAGATGATTTGTAGCGTTTGAAGGCTCGTGAGTTTGTAATGCAGCCCTTGAAAGAGGGCTAGACAATGCACCGAAGCCACAGAGCTCGCAGAAGTAGTACCCAGCACAGTGTTATCAGCTCTAGGCTTAAAAGAACAGGACACCTTTGTGTTTTGCCCAGGCAGTGGAGATTGTCAGCTTTCTGAAATGAATTGCAAGCCTAATCTATAATAGTACCAATTCAGATCAATAAATAGCATTAGCTCTGCGCACCAGCTTCCCCACACACACACCCCAGCACGCACAGACACACGTACGAATGTATTTCCTGTCGAACTGGGCTGCGCTGGATATGGCCTGAGGAGACACTGGGGCCAGTGCCCACCAGGCTGGCTACCTGTTGGAAGCAAAGGCTATGCCAAGCAGGCCAGCAAGCTGCACAACAATTCTAACCTCACCTTCGGTATGTACACACACACGTCTGGGGTACCGTGGGACAAGGCCTGGCTGGGTACGTCGGTGTAGGCCGCGCTAGCTGGCGTTGTTGCCTGGTAACAGGCGACCCCGCGGGGCGAGGTGGGGCGGGTGCCGGCTCCCTCAGGGCCCTTGGTCCCCGTCCCTTTAGAATCGTCCCTTTCGACTAAACCCTCTTGGCTTTGCGAAGTCCCCGCAAGAGAGAAGGTGTCAAAACGAGGGGAAGAGGTTAAGAAAAAGAGAAGAAAACAAAAAAAAAAAAAAAATCAGATAAAAGATTTAACGAGGTCAGGAAAGTCCCCGAGGGCAAACAGCGCTGTGCCCTGGAGTCCCTGAGGCAACAGCCGAGCCCGGCCCGGCCAGGCGCTCCTCTCGCCCTTGCACTCTTCCTCGCCTGCCCCCTCCTCCGCTTGCCCCCCTGTCCCTCTGCAGTGGCTACAGTAAAACACCTTAACTCAGCTCTGGGAGGGAGGGGAAGGGACCACCTTCAGAGTGCAGCTGGAACTGGAAGCTGTCTGCCTCAGCCGTTAGAAATATGTGCAGAAATTACCTATCATTCCCTGTAGAGACATCCAGCAACCATCCCAACCCAGCTTTTCAGTTCGGTGATAATATGCTCCTATCAGTTTTAATAGCCCCATGCTGGATTCAGGAGGTATTATGGATTGTACAGCAAGCATATTGTCATTAAATTAAATTTTCAGAACATTCCCCAGCTCATCACAAATACCACAGAGAGTAATCATAATCGGTTCTCAACACATGTGTAATTGCCTTCAGCTGGCGTTTTTTACAGTTGACATTGTTCAGCAGTGATAAGGTGATTGGTGACCTCGTTTTCCACCAGTAGCTGTTGGTTATTTGAAAACTGTGTGTTGTTTCATACCTGCCGTAATTGAAATATGGTATGTGTGAATGGAAGATTACATTAAGACCTAGGATAATCACCTGACATGAGAGTAATTGAGTCTACAATCTGCCACTGAGTCTCTCAGGGAGGGCTGAAATGAAAAGAAGC
>NW_009935137.1:0-262 GCF_000696875.1 Nestor notabilis | reverse complement strand
ATATGGGTGGCTTTCTGCGCTGGAGTAAAATCAGCTCTTCCACTCCATCTGGGAAACTGCTCACCAGAGACAGAAGCAGCAGCTTTCTCATGAGGATTATCCTTGACAGTTGTTCTCCTCTTCAGTTCACACACCCTTTGCTCCAGAACTGAGGTGGATTTTCTGTCCCACTTTCTCATGTGTTATCTGTGATCCCGCAGGTAAAACCATAGGGTGCCCCATGGCGTGTACCTCCTATATTTTCTCTCTCAATCAGTCGGGC
>NW_009935136.1:0-452 GCF_000696875.1 Nestor notabilis | reverse complement strand
CTTCAGCACACATCACCTCCTCCTCTGGTGATATCCCAAAGTCTTTGCCTTCTGGCCCATCCATGTTGACTTCTAGAATTCCTGGACGACTGGGATTCCCTATTCGAGCTCGTTGTGTAATCCACTTACTCCATGTAGCATCGGTCGCATGATGCGTAGAAGAGACCCTGCCTTTGAACATCCAGCCCAGCACAGGCAACCGGGGTGCCAGGAGAAGTTGTGCTTCAGTGCCAATCACTTCCGAAGCAGCTCAAACCCCTTCACAGGCTGCCAGTATCTCTTTTCCAGTTGGAGTGTAGCTGGCCTCAAATCTCTATATCCCCGACTCCAAAAGACAAGGGGTCAACCTCGAGTCTCCCCTGGAGCTTTCTGACAGGGCTTCAGGTAGGATCATTCTCCCCGGCTGCTGTATAGAACCCATTTTTCACATCTGGCCTGGTCTGCGCTGGTCC
>NW_009935135.1:25120-25337 GCF_000696875.1 Nestor notabilis | reverse complement strand
AGGGTCCAAGGTGCCCTCTCAGCTGCCAAGGGCTGGGAAGGGTGTTGGGGATGTGGGTGCACCCCAAAAGGGGTGTTTCGCCCCTCCCCGGTGTCTCGGTGCCCTGTGGGAGCCCCCCAGGTGGCTCAAACCCACCGGTGGCTCTGGTCGAGCTGGGTGCTGAAAGCAGAAGCGATGGCAAACCCGCTGCCAAGGGCTGGCAAACCACACCAGGCAT
>NW_009935135.1:529-24642 GCF_000696875.1 Nestor notabilis | reverse complement strand
GGTGTGTGACCAGGGAGCAGCCCTGTCCCATAGCGAGGCACCGTCGGGCCTTCGGGGCTGTACCGGGGTCAGGGTGTACTGGAGGTGTTGTGGAACGGGGTGAAGTGCTGCAGCCCCCAGGTAAAGCTCAAACCTCGATGGAGACTGAGCGATTCCACCCCCAGCCGGGGCTTTCTTTGCCATTGCAAAGCCTTTCCTGCACCCTTGAAGCAGGTTTCAGCTGGGGAAGAGCAGAAGGATCCCCCCAGCCCACGCTGGTCCTTCCCATCAAGTCCCACATCCAGCCAACCCCTCGGGAAAGCACCAGCAGAGCCCTGGTGTGACCCCAGGGATGGGCCCCGGCTCCCCTGCGACAGGGCAGACGAGCAGTGGGGTCCCAGAGGACAGTCCCTGCTCAGCCGCAACCCCGCGCAGCCGGGTTCCTGCCGCCGTGCTGTTGACTGACCCTGCAGCGCGGTGGGTGCGGGACGCAGGGAGGCAAAGAAACAGCAAACAGAGGAAGTTTATAATCAATGACCTTTATCTTTTGAAAATGGAAGCAAATATTTGGACAGATACTATGGCCGCTCTATAAGAGCGCATCTTTCAGGACTTCGCTGGTTCTCTTCTGGGATATCACGGCTACAAAAAGCTTCAGGCACTGACTCCGGTTGAGCCTGGGTAGGCATCAGGTCCATGAAATAAAACACAGGCTTAGCAACTAAATCCTCTGCCCTCCTCGGACCATCGCCCTCACACCAGCCTCCTCGGGGCACTTCCATCCAGCGGCTCCAAACACTTATTTCCTTCCAATTCTAAATCCCAAAGCATCCCCAAGCGCACAACCCTGGAGCGACACGTACAAATGGACACAGAGCTCAGCATGGGGGGAGCATCCCGGTTGGGTTTGTTTTCCAAAGAAAGAATTGAAATAAAACTAAGAAATACACATCATCTCAGCCATTTACTGCAATACAAAACCAGCACCAAACAGTCAAGTAACCCGGAGCGACTGGACTGGGAATCCAGCAGCAGTGGTCATGGATACTCCTCTCCTGTGCTTGCCACTTCCAACACAAAACCCACGCGGATGAAGCTTCCATGCTGTGCAACCAGAACACATCCTCACATCCCTCTGCAGCTACGTCGCTTGGCCATCCCCACGGTGTGGTTTCACCCTCTCACACACACAGCCATCCCTCCAGAACATAGAATCCTCAACCTGCAAGTTCTGGACATGCAAACTTTGGGGGAAAAGGGGAATTTGAAGATTTCTAGCTAACCTAATGGAAAATGAACGCTATCACTTTAGCCTGGAGGAAGGGACGTGTCCCCCTGCGGAGTGGCAGCCACCAGGGATGCCCTTGGGCAGGGGGAGGCTGCTCTGTCTGGTGTGGTGGTTCCAAGCACAACTCCGTGCACACAAGTCAGGGATGCAGGGAGCTGCTTCAGGGATTGATCCCTGGCTGGGACAGGCACTGAGGCTCCTCAGCTGACAGCTCTCGGACACCCCCGTGTCTTTGCCCACCTTTGAATCTGACCTGGGCTGCCAACACTGCCCCGGCAGCACCCATCCAGCCTGGTGCAGCTTGCCAGGGTGCAGGGATCCCACTCACACCGCAGGGACAGCCTCTCAGCAGGGACCTGTCCCTGACCCAGGCAGCCCCTTGCAGCAAGACCCTGCCTGAGCACAGGTTTGCTGGGCTGAGGCCTCCAAGAAATCCATGAGGAGCTCACAAGCCCAGTGTGCTCATGGGGTGTCTCCCTCAAGGATCCCAAAGGACCAGGTGAGAAACCAGTTCTCCAACTGGGATCAAAACCACCCTCCCCAGTACCTGCCACTCCACTGACCTGTGAGTGCAGGGCCTGGGGCTGGGGCTGCTCATCTGATCTGGGAGCAAATGGTTTCACAGAATCACAGACTGGTTGGAAGGGACCTTAAAGCTCCTCCAGCTCCCACCCCTGCCACGGGCAGGGACACCTTCCACTAGAGCAGGCTTCTCCAAGCCCCTGTGTTCAACCTGGCCTTGAGCACTTCCAGGGATGGATCTCCACGGTGGGGTGCTGAGGCAGGAATGATGGAGAGGAAAAAAGAGATCCATAAAAAAATAATGGATGTATTTTGTCTCTGGAGACCTGTCATGATGAAGTCACTTGGCTGCTGCTAATGCTGCTTTGGAAGCAGAGTTTCAGCTTCTAACATCAGCACTGAGTGAGAGGCCAGGGAATTGCAAGCTCGTGGCATTCAAAAGCTTCTTAAAGCCAAGGAGTGTTGGTGGTGCAGAAACAAGTATTTACAGCAGCACGTGGCTGGAACAGACACCACGGAGAACCTGGAGACACCCATGGCTCACCTGAAGCTCTACTCCATGGATAAAGGCAAAAACATCTCCCGCATGAAAGGAACTTCTGCCTCAAAGTAAAAACCAACCTGCCCCTTTGCACGTGGCTGGAGGAATCCCAAACACGGGGCTGTTGTAAAAGGGCAACATGATGCTAGTTTATAAGTTGTGTAAAAGAAGAGGCGTTTTGGGGTGAAGCACCTCATTCAGAATGACTTTTGATTTAAGCTGTCAGGCAGTGGTGACGGGAGGCGGGAGAGGCAGCTTGGATGGTCTCTGCGGGGTCTCAGCAGCAGCCTTGGCCACACTGCAAAGGAAACCAATCTGATTGTTCAAAATCAAAGGTTTATACAAAATAGCTTCAGTTTTGTTCTCTGAACAGTATAAACACCCACCACACACACACACACACAGAGGCCGTGCTGTCCCTGGAAATTGAAAACACAAATACTGCACAAGTGGCAAATAAGAAAAATAAAAAGCAACTTCTTTTTTTCTTTTTTTTTCCTTTTTTTTTTTGGCAACTTTAAAAACTGGTTAAGAACAATGTGGCATTGGTCCCTACATCTAGAAAAAGATATCTGGGCACAACATTGAGAGTCAGAATGGATTTGTTCTCAAGAATTCGTAACATCTGGAAGGGAAAAAATAAAACCCTGTAAAAGTAGCACTTATTCTTTTGGACTTGTTTGACACAGTCACAGAAATTCATTAAAACATCAGGGAAAAAGAAAATATCTTTCACTAAAAAGCTTGGCTGGAAATCATCGCTCTCGTTGACGTGAACTGAGGAGAACAGGAAAGCTCGTACTGGAATGCTGCAGGCTGCTGCTTGCTCAACTGGGAAGTGGAATGTGCCTGGGCTGGCGCCCCGCTCAGTCCGCGATCTTTGCCATCTGCTGCTCCAGCTTGGAAATGCGCTCGTCCTGGTTGGTGATCGTGTCTTTTATAGATTTCAGCTCTTTCAAAATCTCATCCAATTTGGCTTCGTTTTGCTGGAAGACAAGACAAAACAAGACAAGATGTGTGGCTGTGAGGAGAGCGGGTGGGATGTGCCCTGAAGGGCGGTCTCAAAGCAAGGGGCTCCTCTGAACCAGGTCCTCGTGAGCTGCCTGGTGCAGGCACTGCCACAGTTGTGATGCTCAGGGCATGAAGCAGCTTTTCCAGCACCAGCACCAGGACATACTGGGCCTTTAACAACCTACTTGACTGAAAGCTGTCCCCTTCCATCTCTCTGTGTATTACTATACCCCATGTTAGCTACAGCGCCCAACTACAGACTTGTACAACTCCTCCTGGACCTGCCTGGTCTGAGGTTCATTGGTGCCACTGTCTGTGCTGGGTTTTACACCCAAAAGAGGGTCACAGAAGCTCTCCCAGGCAGGTGGGTGGCTGGAACAAAGAAGCTCAGCCTTCCCTTTTGTCACAGTCCCCAGCAATCTTCACAGCTACACCCTGCCTCAAGCACCACCTCAACTTCAGGTCAGCCTCTGGCACCCAAGTCCCAGGGAACTTGATGTTTGAGCTTTGTTACAACTGTTTCTGAGGATGGAGCACCCTGATATTCACATCTCAGGCCACCACCCCCAAAAGCTTGTGGATTTTACTCACAGTGTTTGAGGCATCGGCTGCTTTCTTTGGAGCATTTATGAGATCACTTTTCTTGTTTGCGGCAGGCTTGTTGTCCAGTATGTTCTTCTTGACCACCTTGAGATCCCTGTTCTTGCCTGGAATGTACCCATGCTTCAAGGAGATGAGAAGGGGATCGGCATTCTTCCCCTCAAACCACTCCTCTGCTTCCAGAGCTGCCTCTGGGCCAGCTGTATCAGGGTACAGGTCATCCTGGAAGAGGTCCGACTGCAAGCCAGAAGAGATGAATTGGTCAAGTGCTTTGGGGCTGGAAGGCAGGAGCTGGCTCCAAACCACATAACCAGGAGGCAGTGCTCACCTTTCGAGGAACCGTCATGATGATGGGCTCACATTTCCTCTCGTGAAGCTTGAAGAACCTTTGAAATCAAAGGAGAAGGTGTGACTTAGATGTGAGGACAGCCAATGCTGTGCAAAGGTGGCCTCGGTTCTGCTGCTCACATGCAGCAGTGTAAAGGGAGACAGGGAGATTAGAAATGAGCAACCCCAAGGATTCAAAGCTGGGTTCTGCTGGACTTGCAGGGACAGCAAGGGCTGGAGAAAACCACCCATCACTGGCACCAGCAACTTCAGAGGGTCAGACTCTGGCCAGGAGGGATGTCAGCACCAGTGACTTAGAGGTACACACTAGCCAGCCTTCTGCTCACTGCTCACATGTGTCTTTGGTCACCCCTTGCAGCTCTGCTTCGGGCCAGTGCCACAAACTCTGACATCCTCAGCATGGCCACCAGGCACTGCTGCTGCAATATTCACCTATTCCAGGCAAGTGCAGGCTCTGCTCCCTCTCAGGGGCTCCTGCTTGCATTAATAATCAAAGGAGTATCAAAAGGCTCCAGGGGCAACATCCACTATGTTCCCTGGCTTGCACTGCCTGGGTGCAGCAGGCGCTTCTGAACAGCTCAACTTGTGATGAAGTGGCTCACCAGGACACCCCCCCCCGCCCTGACAAGCTCTCTTCTTACCTGGCAATCTCACACTTGTTCACATCAAGGCCCCTCTTTGGCATGAACCCCATGCCCCTCTGCGGCTCTTTGCTGCTGAAGGTGTTGAGGTAGTGAACATAGGGGGATTCATCCGTGATCTCAAAGTAGCGAATGCTGCTGTCACCCTGCAAGAAACAGCAGGAGAATCATTCCAGAGGCCAGAGGTGCCAGTGCTCCCCAAGCCCACAGCTCGCTCCCTGCCAGGCCGGGCAGGCATCGCTCTCATCCGATAGCCTTTCCTTCCAGGAACACTAACACACAGACATGCACAGGTTAGAGCTCTCTCTTTTCAGGCTTAAACTTCCATCGCTTACCAGTGGAGCATCATAGAATCCCAGAGTGGTTTGTGTTGGAAGGGGGCTTAAAGCTCATCCAGCTCCAACCCCTGCCACGGGCAGGGACACCTTCCACTAGAGCAGGTTGCTCCAAGCCCCTGTGTCCAACCTGGCCTTGAACACTGCCAGGGATGGGGCAGCCACAGCTTCTCTGGGCACCCTGTGCCAGCGCCTCAGCACCCTCCCAGGGAAGAGCTTCTGCCTCAGAGCTCATCTCAGTCTCCCCTCTGGCAGGTTAAAGTCATTCCCCTTGTCCTGTCCCTACAAGCCCTTGTCCAAAGCCCCTCTCCAACTTTCTTGTTGGCCCCTTTATGCACTGGGAGCCACTCTAAGTTCCCCAGGAGCCTTTTCTTCTCCAGGCTGAACAAACCCAAACTATGCCTCCTCTCAGGCTCCTCAGAGCTGTCGCTGTCAGCACACTGCTGTGTTCTGCCATCCACAGGCATCAGCAGAACCACCATAAAGCAGGTCCCTGCTGTAACACACTGTACATTGGCTGAACAGTTTCTCAGCAATAAGTGCTGCTGTTCAGAACACTGGGAATCAGTGACCTGAGCTCGTGCTTCAAGACTGGGAGTGTCAATCTCCACATCTCCTCCTGGGAAAAAGCTGAACTTTCTGCCACAGGCATATGCTGTAAACCAGTACCTCTGTGATTCCAGGGAGTTCTACTACACGGGCACCTCTGGAACAGCAGAAGAGGTAGCAGATATATAACAAGAATTTCTTGTTTACAAAGACAGGATGCTTGAACAAAGGATCCTCCTTTCTAACTTCATCTTGCCTTTGGCTCTTATTTGCAGAAGTCCAAAGCCACAGCGTCAGAAGTGGTCACTTTACAGCACTTAATGCCTACAAATTGCTTTGAGGAAGGAGCATGTGATTCCAGTTTTCTATTATTCAATCCTGCAACATTACACTGAGTGTTGCTACATGCTCCATCATCTTCAAGCACAAGGAGGATAACATCTGAAACGTACCCTCCTCCCACACTAGTGCAGAATCATGTGGGTCAACAACCAACAAGAGATGTTTTGCTGGCAGTATCTGACTTGTTACATTAAGAGCAGCTTTACCTATGTAAATCCATCTCAAGGAAACATCCAGTTACATACCAGCCCTCCATAGGCTCTCTGATGGTTTTGCACAGTGAGGATCAAACTGGTTTCGGAGCAGCCTGGTTTTGTCTGCCCATTGCTGCAGTACCCATTTTTTGGCTCTACCTTGGGGACCATCTCACAGGCATCACTCATTAACAGGAGTCTCCCTCTGAACACCCCCAGTGATTCCAAAAGCTTCTTTTTACCTTGCCACACAGGTAAATAATGTTGGTATCTGGATCGTAGAACGGCAGCAGGACCCCATTGCTGGTGTCCATCTCATGAAGGGCTATTGGCTCCTCCATGTTTTTCTGGAAATAAAAAAATGCCAGAGACGTTAACGAAGAATGGAAAAGCTGATGTTAACACAGGCTCATAGAATCATAGCACCACAGAATGGTAACGGTTCTTCACAGCTCATGAACACACAGAGGTGTCTTCTCCACGCTGAAGGATCCATGTGTTACATGTGCTGTCAACCTACGATTCACAAAATCCCAAAGGACTTTTTAACCACAAAATGCAATAAAAACAGGCCCCGAGGAAATTCACAAAGTGAAGGACAAGATGCGACACAGCCGTGTTAGCGAGTGTCTTGTGCCAGATGGGATCGTTGCTGTCTTGCTCTGCACATGTAACACACAGAATGAAGCAACCTGCACGCAGCCACTCTGCTCTCACAGCTCCTCAGGCACCTCAAACACGCAGCTTCAGCGCTGCTCTTGGTGAGGCAGCGACTGCTACAAGAGAACTCATTTCCTTTACTGAGTGAACATCCAGCCTAATAACTTCGGGCACAGGAAGCCTGAGCAGGAGCAGGCAGTGGATGGAAGAGGGAATACGCTCAAGTATATGAACTATGAATTTAGTGGGTGACTGCAGGCCTGAGCTTATAGTAACATAACAGACATTCCAACAGCAAAGGGTAAGAGGACAGGAACCTACTGGATTCCAAAGGGCAAGCTGCCGTTCGCTCATGCGGCTGAAGCCAGTTGTGAAGATGTTTCCATCAGCGAGGAAAATGGCTCGCATGGGCCGGGCTCCCTCGTGGGTTTTCTCCTTCTCCTGCAAGAGATTTACAGGTTAGCCTCTGGCAATGAACAGAAAAGCCCATCCAGTGGTGGCTTCTCTCCTAGCTGCATGGAATCGCTGGGCAGGACACGCTGCTCCTCCACACAGGATGCTGACTACATGGAGCAACATCCACCTATCTTTGCCTGATGCTGGAGGGAAGAAACCAATTACCAAGCTACACAAGAAGTGGTCATTCCTGGCTTGTTTCAGCTTTGCCTATCAGACTCTTGCAAGGTGGAAAGAAGACTTCTTTGCAAGCTACAACACAAACAGGCTGCTGAATTTTTCTGCTTTGCATACGCAACATTGGAACTGTAATTATACAAAAGGATTAGAAGTGGAATTAAACTCCAGCAGGTTTTAAAACTGAGCCCTAAAATCCTTGTTCAAACACTAATCCCAGTAAACCCAGACAAATCCTTCAACCAGTGCTAGCCCTTCTGTAGTTTTGTCCTCACTCTGAAAACATGACTTAACATGGTGTATAGATACTCAGCAAGAAGATTCTTTCTCTATATGCTCTGAAACATAGAGAACTATATTTTCTATATAGTGAGAATTATATACATATATTCTGCTGGAGTGAAACCCAGTTGCTTCTTACCCATTCTCATGCAAACTTACAGCAACAATTTCTTGTTTCCTGGGGTCAATAACTCGAACTTTTTTGTCTTTGGAAGCTGTACAGATGAGGCTGCCGTTGCGATTCCAGCTCACGTTGTAAATCATATCCACATGCATGTCATCCAAGTTTATGAGGGCTTCACCTGTTCCCACATTCCAGATGATGATTGCATTATCACAACCTAGAATAGAAAGTAACAGCTAAAGTCACAACGCTGGTCTGTACAGACAAAAAAGCCAGCAGCAGGGAACAAGGAATAAACCTGCTGCAGCTCCAAGCCCCAGATGCTGTCTCTTAAACACACTCCATGCACTGTAATGTACATGGAACTCCAGGCAGCACATCCTCACTCAAATACAGGCTCAGAGGAGGGACCAAGCAGACAGAGAAGGCACCAAACTCCTCCCTTGAAAGCATCCAGCACCTTTCCAGAGGTGCCGTGGCTGTCCCAAAGGCAGTTTATGCAGGAGTGTTTGGGCACTGCTCCCACAGATGGCCACCAGCCCAGCCAACGTGCTGCCCACATGCATGGGGAGAGCAGGAGGGGCAGGAGAGATCCCTGGCAGAGAAGAAGCTAAAGGGGACAGCAGGAGGTGCTGGTGGAGCTGGTGGAGGTCTGTGAAAGTGTGCCCTGGCCACTGCTACTGCAGATGCTTTGTGCAGGAGCTCTTGGGTCTTGGCTCAACTGCAGGACGACAGAGCAAAGAGATGTCCAGGCCAAAGAGGCAATGTTCTTACAACTCTATAAGTGAAGATACTGGCTGGCAGCCAGGCCCTGCCTTCTCAGGACAGAGATTTGTGGCAGAAAGAGTCAAAATGGCATGGATGGAAAATAGGCAAGTGACAGCAGGAGAAAGAGCAGAACAAAGAGAGCAGGCAGCAAAGCTCAGGTCAGCAGCTTCACAAGGACTGCAACCATCAGGCGGTGGTTTTGTTCCAGAAGACAAAGAATAAATACTAAGATTGAGATGACAGCAAAATAAAGAACACATCTGAGGGACCAGGTAAGGGAAGGAAAGCACAATGTGTGACTGAGGAATTTCTCCTAAGGCTCCAGAGGGCTGAAAACATGTATCAGGGAAAAAGATAACAATCCCCCTGACCTCTCAAAGGCTTGAAAGAGATCTGAAACCTGCCTGCTGTCACCAGGAGAACCCTGGAGACTGCAAAGACCAGAGAGCCTCCCTTCTCCCCTGTTTCTTGGGAGCAGGCCTGGACACACATACCTTGCTGCCTCTGAGTCTGACCGAGCTACCTAAGAAAAATTACCTTCTCCTTTTGTATGTTCTCACCCTGAGTTTCATTACGTTAACTGCCACAAGGTCTGCAACTCCAAGCATTTTTGGGGAATCCAGATCAAAACCAAACTGGTGCCTTGAAAAGTATTTCTATCAACAGGAATCACACAGCTCATCTGACAGCCCAGCTGAAAGGACTGGCTTCTTTTATTGGGCTCCAACCTACAGGTCATGCTATGAAAGCCTCTGACTGTGCTGATGGATAATGACTTCTCCATTTTATTTCCATAATGATGTGACTGTTTCTCAGTGGTCCTTGCACAGACCATAGCCATCAAGGAAGCAATTTGGAAAACGCTGCAAATGAAAGCTTATGGAAGGAACTCTGGGCTACCTTGCAGGGATCAGGGAAAAGGAGAAACAGTTGGGCCTTTTATAGAAGTCTGTGAAAATAGGGATGAGGAGAGTGCAGATGTAAACAGTTATCAGTGGATGAAACTTGCAGATCAAATGAAGTCTGGAACAATTTTAATACTGTAATTCATGCCTCCAGACAACTTCCTGGTTCTTGTCCCTGTAAACTGAAGCTAATGTAACTGAAGCCAAGATAAAGAGGGGGCTGTGAGCCACGTGTCCCAGTGTTCCAGGCACTGCCGTTAGAGTCTTGTGATTCACCATCCCTAAGCAACTGGGAAGAGGAAAGAAGGAAAAAGAGTCAAGAAGCTCTTCTCCACAATACCCAGTGTGCAAGAAAAATGTGAGGGAGAGATGAAATGAAACGAGATGAGATGCTTGTGGGCGCCATCAGGCACCGTACCTGCGCTGAGCAGCACGTTGCGAGCCGTCGGGTGCCAAGCCACAATGCCGACTCGCTTGGAATGACCTTCTAACACCACCACTGGCTCTGTCAGGGACAGGGTGAGCCCGTTCTCAGGAATCTGCCACACCTGGAAAGGAAAGGAAAGCTGGTTAGCCAAGGGCCAGCCCCTCTGAAGAGTGCTGTACTCATTTGCTTCCTGTGCCCTGTGCCATGCCGCAGCAGGAGTCCCAGTTGTCACTTCTCCATATGAACAGGAAGAGAGAACTGGGGAGGGAATCGCTCCCAGCCATCAATGAACCTTCAGCTCGTGTGTGTAACATCCTGCCTATGCCAGCACATAACTACCAGCTACTTACCCTGCAAACACCCCTTATCCCTGTGTCCAGAGATCCATCTATCTCAGATGCCACCTGACAGGGATTCAAACTAATTTGCCTTGCAGCAGCTCAAACTCCATCTGAACAAGCTGCTGTCTCATCAAATTATGCTTGTCCCTCAAGGGGATGACTCTGCAGCTACACTGGTGCCTTCTTATTTATTAGTTTCATGTTATGTCTAGAGCCTTTCAGATGCCATTTAACTGGGGAAGAGCTCTCTGGTTCTTGCAAAGGTTAAAACAGCCCAAGTTAGCACTGGAGAAACTACCTCTGACTGCAGCAAAGTGCCTGTTCGCTTCCTACCTGCTTGGTTACACAACCCTTGTGTTGCAAACCTCTCCAGGAAAGTGCCATAAGGAGAAAGAGCAGACCCCCAAGGATCACAGACCACTGGAATTCCAGCTGTGGAGTCAGAACAGGTTCATGCACTGAGGGAGGCGGCTTCTGCAACCAGCCAGGACCAGGGATGGGAGAGACAAAACCCATCACCCCACGCCCCGGGGCAGGATCAGCCCGACCAGAACTATTCCTGCAATTCAGCACTGGACAATCATCTTTGAACTGAGTTTGACCTGCATAGAGTGTATTAAAAAACCGAATAGGAACCCCACCAGTGAGCAGTTATAAGTACCTATAGATAGGTGGCAGCATCAGAGCACATTTGCTTCGCCTTCCATTGTTTGCTTTATCTGCGGAGAGAGAACAGGGCTGCCAGACCCTGCCCACGATGCCCAGCCAAGCTGTCAGAGCCGGCAGATGTGAGCAGAGTGGATTTCGGAAGCGAGGCAGACAGACAGGCAAAGAGGGTGACATGGATTTCTGTGCTAATCCCGGTTCCTCCCTTCTCACTGGGGTGGCGGCTGCTTAAATAAAACCCACTGGGATGCAAAAATTCCCAGCATGTACCAGCTCACCTCTAAATAACCCTAAAATGATTCCACTTCTCACCAGAGCAGCTCTCAGCACCCTCAGCATCCCAGGAGGAATGACAGTGACAGGCATACAAGCTCAGCAAAGAGTTCCTCTGCAGGGGTACAATTCCCTCCTTCTCTTCCTGTCTGATGAACAGCACTAGCAACACACCAAGGCTTTTACCAGCACTCAGGTTTTAACAACTGGGTTGCAGACTGGAGCTGTGCAGCCTGGAGAAGCAGGATGTCACCCTGCTTCCTTGGAATTCAACACCAGCCTTGCCAGTGACTGCAGGCACAGCAGGCTGAGGACTGGGCTGAAACACAGCCTGCCTTGGGAACTGCAACAAGTCATTTCACCTGCCTGCTACACGACAAAACGGAGTTGCAAAGCTGTCAGTTCGTAGAGAGGCAGCTTTTTTCTTGCCAGTCAGGAAATAACAACCTGACAGCAGTAACAGTTTAAAACGTGTCTGCTGACAGGAGAACTTTAATGTCAGTCTGCTAAAACTGGTACCCACACTTGATGTTGTAACTGTATGCAGATCTCTCAGATAAGCCACCTCCAAACCTCAGAACTGTAAGGACTGATGCAATGCTGCAGAACACAGGTATCATAGAATCCCAGACTGGCTTGTGTTGGAAGGGACCTCAAAGCTCCTCCAGCTCCAACCCCCTGCCACGGGCAGGGACACCTTCCACTAGAGCAGGTTGCTCCAAGCCCCTGTGTCCAACCTGGCCTTGAACACTGCCAGGGATGGGGCAGCCGCAGCTTCTCTGGGCACCCTGTGCCAGCGCCTCAGCACCCTCACAGGGAAGCACTTCCTCATGTGTAATCTAAATCTCTCCTGTTTTATCTTGCAGCTATTCTCCCTTTTCCTGTCACTATGTACCCCCCTTCTAGAAAGTACCTCTTCAGTTATTACCTAAAGCAGTAAGAAAGATGGAAGAAGAACATGAGAGCTGGGAGACCCCAGCAGAAGAGGTAATGCAGGAGAGACAGAGGCTCCAATCTGAGGTACAGGAGGTGCCCAGCAGAGCATTAGGTGACACCACAGCAGGGGTAGAAGATGCTACCAGCAGCTCTGGTCTGACCCCTCTACCTGACAGGCAGACCCTGGGGCAGAGCTGACATGGGGATACAGAAAAAACACCAAACCCACTTCTCCATTAGATGAAAAGGCCACGACAGCCAAGACTGACCCACGCAGGCTGATGTTACACTGAGGATTAAGCAAGGAGCCAGACATCTGGTTACTCCAAGGGCTTGAGGAGCTCTTAAAAATAGCAAGCCTTGTTGAACACAGCTCGCTCTTCCCCCAAGAGAAATGGTGTGATCAAGTGGCCTGCCCCAACTCAGCCTTGCTCTCTTTGTGGGGGGAGCTTTCAAAACTGAATTGACTCACAGAAAGACCCAGGAGTAGCACTCCTGGGCCACATGTGACCTGCACACAAGTTACACAGGGTCAGAGGAGCTTCCACCCCTGCAGCTGCAGCCAACCTTCCTTCCCAGCCAAGGGGCAGCCAGAGCAAAGGGACCAAGTCCCCAAGATGCCAATTTCTGTATTGCACTGTCAGAGATGGGAATGATGCTGGGATCCTTCTGTGCAAGTGGAGCTTTACAGCAAAGTAACTTGTGTGCCAGAAAAATTCCAGGGCCAAGTTTAAAGGTGAGCCAGTGAGTGCAGGGGTTGGACGGGAGGCAAATTACCAAAGAAAAGGATGTTCTAAAAGCCTCTGGAGGACACACAGATATTTTTTAAGGGAAAGCCCCTGTAGTTCACAGCAGCTGCAGGCCCGTGTAATCTGCAGATTACACCAACTATTGACGTAATAATCCTGCCTGGTATTGCAAAAAAAAAACCCCAAGAGCCAGGAGTGTGAAAGGCAGGGAACGCTCCCAAGTGGCCTGGCCCACTCCTTCCTGCACAGGGTGAGGGCCTGGCTTCAGCATGGGATGAAACTGGGTTCACAGGGCAAATTGAGGAGCTTTTCCTTTGGATACAGGACCCGGCCTGTGAAGGTGAGGACGCAGGATGAGTACACAAAGGCTGCAAGATGAATGGGACATCAGCAGCAGTTTGTCAACTCTCCCACTTGTGGGACCTGTTGGGTTTTGGGGTTGTGGGTTTCTTGTTTTGTTAAATTAACGTGACTGGTTTGTTTGTGATGGAGGAAGTGAAGTCACACCACGGTGCTGTGGAGAGGTTGGGGCTCAGAGGAAGAGCAGCAGGGAAAGGTCTTGCACAAACAGCATGTGAGAGAGAAAATACAGCCAAGTTTTTCTGCACTATTTTATACCCTTTAAAGAGAACCAAAACCTGTCCCCTTCTGGCTGTGCATCTGCAGAGCAGATTAAGTCCGTCTCCAGAAACAACATCAATCCTACATTCACATTATCTGAGGAAACAAGTGAGGCTTTGCCCTGGGGTTTATCTAAGTCCCTGCTCTTGTATCGCTGCAGGAAAAGGCACTTTGTGCATCCACTTTCTGTAGCTGTAAGACCCTCAAGCTGGTCCTGGTACCACTTCTGAACTGTCTGCTGCCAGGTCGGTGTCCCAGGTTAAGGACAAGAGCAAAGGCTCTGGCTTAAGTTTGAAAACAATCCACTCAACCAAATGAGCTGTACTCTGGCCAGTACATGCAAACCCTGAGTATTCACCTTGTGATGAAGCCAATTTTCCATATCTGAGAAAAGCCCTTCTGATACCATCTAGAAGCCTTTACGGAATCAAACATTTTCCAGCTGAATTAAGTAACCTGCAGTACATTACAGGCATTCAGCAGAACAGCAAGCATGACTATTTAAGTAATTCCTTATTTGCTGGCACAAGAAAACAAGTCTTCAAAGAGAACACCAGAAGAGGCCACAGGAGGTATCTGCATGCCACAGTATTTTAAAGGAAGTCTGCCTGAGAGCAATTCAGAGCAGAGGAGATGGGGACTCTCCATCCTGCTCTTATGCAGATGAGAGAAATTCAGCAAGAACCATCAAATGGGGCAGAGGCTGCTGCTGTTCCCGACATCACATCACTTGTCTGACGAGGGCTCTTGTGCTACACTGGAAATGAAATGGGCCATGTTCTGGTCTGAGAACAAGACATGAAGAGGAAATACCTGAACACTTGCCGGCTACAAGTATTTCATTATATCTCGAACCACTTCAGGTGAGTTTATGTGTCAACTCAAAAGGAATCTGCTGGCTTCGCACTCCAGCTGGCAAGGGCAGGAGGGGAGAGAGGCCAACATGTGTCCCGAGGAATACCCAGGACAAAGGAAGAGCATTTGCTCCTCCACGAGCCTACACTACAGCAGAGAAAGCAGGTGGTGTCTTGCAGAGCTCCATTCTACTTGTTCCTCTGCTGGGATCAGGCAGTGATGTGCTTGTACCCACCAGCACTGAGACTTCCACAACAGTGGTCCTGCAAGGGTGGGCTGTCCTAACCACTGACCCCACCATGTTTTTCTTCTCTGCCTCCAAATGATATCTGAATTCATTAGATGTGACAGCAGAAGCACCACCTGAAGCCATCAGATCACAGTGAGCAAGAGCCTTGCATCAGACTCATCCGGTTGCAGCTGTAAACAGTTAAACCTCTGAAGCTGTCCAAGCTAAGCAGCATCAGAAAAAGATGTCTTGACGTCTTCTTTCCCAGTCCTTTACTAGAACCCCCAGTCTAATGATCTCAAATACCTGCTCAAGGTTTATCTGCAGCTCAGAGGGTATTTCCACCTTCCACAAATCTGAGTTTTTATTGATATGAAAATGCTTCCAGCTTTCAAAAGGGCCAGGTTAAGCTTCCTTGTGCAACAGTTCAAACTTATGGCTGCAGGGAATCAGCACTCTTCACCTCAGAGACACTGGTTAGATAGCATCTCAAGGCCAACCTCTCTCCCTCAGTACATGTCTAGCTGATGCTGCTGAGATCTGTTGTGGCAGAGGGTAAGATCCTAAATCCTCAAGTAACCAAGGCCCAGATGGTCTCTAAAAACATAAGGTTTTTTCTCTCTTTAAAGCAGCTGCCACCTCTGCAGAAAGTCCCGTGATTTTCTCTACCACACCACTTTTTCTCATTTCACATTGGCTAATGAAGAGTTCAGAGCTAATGAACAACCACACATCCTTTAGAGTAAGATGAGTTTATTCAGTGACAGCCTGTTCAGGAAGCAGGACTCCAAAACCTTTATTGAAGACTAGCAAGGAAAACAGGATGCTGAATTACCCGTGCCAGGACAAAAAGCAATTAAAAATGGGAAGGCTCATTAGCTCATCCACTTTTGCTTCCAAATAGTCCAGGCCAGGGTTGGTCTTTGCACACTCTAGCCGTGTCCAGCCCAGTTAACAACTGTCCCAAGTGATTTGGGATACATCATTTCCCATCAGAAGTTATGCAATACTTAAGAGGAGATTCAGCTTATGCCTTCAGACCTCTCTCTGCTTCCATCACTACTGCTGGCACTCAGCTTCACTGCAACTTAAATCTCCAGCTAACGTGCACTGACATATCTTTCAAATCCTGAGCTGCATGCGCTTGTTCCTTCAAGCACAGTGGGGATTCACTTATTTCACCTTCTAGGCTGCTTGCTCCCTTCTGCTCATGACTGTCACACCACCAGGTACCACACAAACACCAGTGTGCAAACCTGCAGCCAGCTACACCGTGGTGTCTGTCCACATGCCTGTTGCCTCCAGGGATGGAGAGAAGCTCACCCCCTGCTTCAGTGTGTGCAGATAAGCAGCAGCCACAGAGCAGACAACCCCTCGTGACCCCATGGTGCTTGTCTGAGCAGTTTAGCCTCAGATTCTCACAGAAAGTTTGTGTCTACATTAGGAGCATTTTGTAACTCAACACTGTTGGTTTTTCTACATAATTCAATCCCTCTGGAGCCTCACAACATACTTCTCATTGCACTTGGATTAGAGACTTATTTTGCCTCCGAGGCGGCAGCTATGGACCTCAGCTTTGCCTGCTCCTGTTGATACTCATGTTTCAGAAACCGTTCCTTCTGGATCCTGGTTTCTAGAGGAACATTCCTGTATCCTTCAAAGTTTAGTTCTAGCCCAGTAGTGACCATTGCAATCACAGAAGCTTGTTGTTTTGTTTAATATTAAATATAGTACATTTTGTTAACATGCTTCAGCTTCCAAGACTGAGAGATCACAGGCAAGAGCTGTCCCGGGATAAGCCTCTTGGGATGAATCCCCTCCCAAACATTCAAACGACGAACAGAAGCAAAGGAATTTATCTGACATGATCTATAATAAGATTCCAATATAAAATTCAGCCTACAGCATTTCTAAATATGGCCAAAGATCACTCAAGTTATTTGGCATTATTTCATCTCACAAGGATTTTCTTTCACTTATTCTGCTGTGTTTGCATGCACAGGATTCCACATCCATCCTGGAGCAAGGTCGCCTATTGTCCAGTGGGCTCTGAGGTACAACAGGTCTTAGGACCAAGGCTGGCAGGTGCAGGAGTTTTATCATTTTTTATTTATTCATTAAAAAACACCCCTCTTTTTGCACCTATTCACAACCTGTGGATATAAGAAAAACTTAAAGCATCACCCTTAAATCAGGGGCTGAAGCAACTCTGAAACCTGATGGCATTGTTCCTCTTTGATCCCCACCTCTTCCCAGCACACACCACAGCATCCATTAGGATCTTTGAGGTAAGGAGCCACCTCTGTCTTCTGCAAAGCACTACAGATCAAGACGTATGACCACTGACTGGCATTCTTCCTTCCTATTCCCAAACATCAGGCAAATCCCCAAGGGAAGGAAAAATGGAGGAGCAACTGAAGATAAAGCCAGGAAGATACAGGCCAAGCCTGCTACACGAAGAGCTATCTCAGTGCTAAAGAGACTCTTCTCCCAAGTCTGAGGTTGCACCTTCTCAAACAGTAAGGGAGAAGAAAATGTCGCTTCTGAGTCCAAACTCTGCTGTTATGCAGGTAATAAAGCTCACTCTGATTTTTGCTCCATTTTTAGCTATGTCCTGCAGCCACAACAGCATCATTTCTTAAGCCAAGACAAAGTGTGCACAGTGCCCATGCATTGTGCACTCTGGCCTCAGCAGCAGAACAGGAGATGTCTTCAGAAATACAACAATTTCTTTTGCAGCAGCAGTTTTAGCACAAAGCAAACCCCACAAGACCAACTCAACACTCTTACCATGACAGTGCAGTCCTCAGAGCCGCTGGCGATGACCTGGTCATTATGAGGACACCAGTCGATGTCCAGCACCGGTCCTGTGTGGCCACACACTGTGGGGTAGGACTTGTCAATTCTGCCTGTCTGGAGGGGGAAAACAACAAAGAGCTGTAATACACTGACAGCACAGAGCACATCCCAGAGTGAAGGGAGATGCTTCCTAATGGTCCATTAACTCCTTCAGCATTCAGAATTTAATGAAGCTTTAATCATCTCATGGCTCCACAGAGGAAATAAACAATCAATGCACTTCTCCAGCTGGAAACTCCTGATGGTGCAAGAAAAGGGTTCAGGGGTTCCGCAGAGAGGGTTTTGCTGCCCATATCTCAGCAGTTGCTGTGACACCATCCCTGTGTCCATCCCCAGTGTTTTGGGAAGAAGGCTCTGCCCAAGCACTGAAGCTTTTGTATGTGCCTCTCAACAGTGACCAGTGACAGCTAAAAATAACCAAGCTAACTTTTAACCCCTTTTAACTCAAGGGTGTTGCTGGTCATTAATTTACCATCTCTGCTTGTTTTCATCACAGAAGCATTTTGCTCAGATGGGAAGTTTTTACTCTGCACATGGTTGTGCAGAGTAAAAACCACTGTTTTCAGGAATAAATACTGCTCACAAACTGTCACAGTCACCCAGCCCCCATCCCTGCCCCTCCGTGGCCAGTAGACCAAGGCCACCCACATGCTGCTAGCACCAAGCTCACTACACAGCTGAACTTTGCAGGAACACAAGCTAATGAGATGTTCCCATTTGAACTGAGACAGATCTAGTGATTCCAACACAGTTGTTGCAGAGACACCAACTTTGCCAACTGGGTCTATATTTTACTGATGGAACCCCTTGATATCCTGAAGTATGTGTCCCCCCCCAAACTGCTGATGCACCTAATATCCCAGCTTCCTCTGGGAATAACAATCATTCTAGCTAATCATTGCTCTTTCTCTTGGTCAAGTTGTACACACATGAGAAGCAGTTCCAGAACCCAGGTCCTATTCCAAGGGGTTTTGTTTCCAGGGAATGCTGTGATGGCCTTTTCATGAGCAATGGGAGAAGAGAGACAGGAGGGAGAGGTCTGGGATGGGGTCGTCTTCTTTCATG
The DNA here is from genome assembly GCF_000696875.1 of Nestor notabilis. Lineage (NCBI taxonomy): Eukaryota > Metazoa > Chordata > Aves > Psittaciformes > Psittacidae > Nestor > Nestor notabilis. The sequence continues at coordinate 5,899 of NW_009935135.1, read as the reverse complement.
TGTAAACATGCAGAAGAAATGGCTGGCATTTCACTTCTGCCATTCCTTGTCAACATTCCCCAACCTTGGAGGTGACATCTCTTAATATATGCCTCCTCTCCATCTCCGTAAGGAAAGCTGATCCTATTCAATGCTGTCTTATGTACAAAGGACCAGAATAATGCTGGCTACTGACTGTTGAAGACCGCTGACCTGAAGACCTCTACTAGCAACAAAACAAAATACAGAGCCAAAGTTACAGCAACAAAACAACCACCATTTCCTAAACAGCCAAATTTAGGCTTCAAGACAAGATTGCCTCGGTGATTTAATGCTTTTGGAATCATTCAAAGTGAAAGTAGCATAGATGAACAGCCATGGAACCAGACATGCTGAAATTAGTCTCTGTAATCCCTCCTGGATGGCATAATGTGAAATAGGATTTGAAAAATTAATACACCCAACTGCCATGTACAGTCCCTCCATCTTCATTTATCTAATGAAGAGAGAATCATGCAGAGCATATGCTAATGGATGTATTTCAGAATCACATTACAAGCCAAATACAAATATAGACTTAAACCAAGAGTAAAAACACAACTAATAGTACAAGATGTCAGTGACTACCTATTCCTGGTCTCAGGCAGGGCTCAGAATAATCCTCTATGAGGAACCTATGGTAATTATTTGCAGGCAGCACGAGTGCTTGTCAGTTTAGTTTAGAGTTTTTAAAGGAATTTATTACTGCAGGGAGGAAAGGGGGAGAGGGGAAATAAATCAATTTGAACAAATTAAACCCCAAACTTCACCTTTCAGTTTTGATCAGGATGAACCTGAGCAGCACGAGCAGCAGCCAACTGGCTGTGACAGGCAGCTGACCGCAGGGACCAGGCAACCCACCGCCTGCTTTTGATCACCCACTGCTCCGTTTTTAAGCAGCTCCCTTGCACTCCCGGAACTGCAGCGCCCCAGCGGAACGAGGATGCGGGCTCCGTGCGAGCCCATGGCAAGAGGTTGCTCCTGATGCCTAAAGCAGGAGGTGACACTGCCTGCAAACACAACAGCTCTTCAGGGTCTGGCTGAGGACACCACCAAGGGAGATGCACAGCCCAGCAGCATAGAATCCCACACTGGGTTGTGTTGGAAGGGTCCTCAAAGCTCCTCCAGCTCCAACCCCTGCCACAGGCAGGGGAACCCTCCACTAGAGCCAGGTGCCCCCAACCCCCCTGGGCAGGTTGCCCCAAGCCCCTGTGTCCAACCTGGCCTTGAACACTGCCAGGGATGGGGCAGCCACAGCTTCTCTGGGCACCCTGTGCCAGCGCCTCAACACCCTCCCAGGGAAGAGCTTCTGCCCAAAAGCTCATCTCAATCTCCCCTCTGGCAGGTTAAAGCCATTCCCCTTGTCCTGTCTGTTTTTTGACCCTTGTCAAAAGCCCCTCTCCAGTCTTCTTCTTGGCTCCTTTAGGTACTGGATCAACTGCTACACTTGGGCATGGCACCACTGCACCAAAGGACCAACTCAGCTGCTCTCTAGGGTGCACAAATAACAGTGTTGGAAGAGCAAAATGAGAATTAATGAGGGATGTGAATGGGCAGAAGGGCCAAAAGGCTGCTGTGCTGCTGGAAGCTGCAGCTTGGCAGGAGTTTAACTGCTTTCAGAGAACTACTGACTTGTGGTCGGAGACAAAACTGTTTTCACAGGGGAGAGGAAACCACCGTGCTTTCCTGAAGACGTAACAAAGAGCAAGAGCTCTCCTCAGCAACGCTTCTAAATGTGCTTCATCTGCTCCACTTGAACAAACCAAACCCAAAAACACTTCTATTGGAAAGCATGACCCTCGCATGGGGCCCAGGGCTGGCAAAGCACAACGACCCACAACATCAGCACCCTGGGCTTGGCCCTGCACACATCTTCCCCTCAGCCACCCTGTGGGTGAGAAAGGAGCAGGTTTTAACTCACATGTGTTAAGTCACCACCTCCCTAAATCAGCTTTGCACATATGATCCATGCAGGCTTCCTCCTCCCAGCAGTGCTCCCCTCTCCGGTGCAGGGATCCCTATTCCTGGCACTGTGTGGGATTAGCTGTGCACAGAGGGGCTTTAAAAACAGTATTTGGGGGGCTTTGCCAAAAGGGAAAGACCAGGAAGCCTTTAATTGGGTATTATACAAACATCCCAGCCTATAAAGTTACCAAATTCAATGTTCTTAAATGCAATTCCATTTAAAAGAGACACCTTTGCCACAAGAACACCACCAGATTTACAACTTGGCTGCCAAATAGGTGTGTTTTCATTCTAAGTAAATAGTCCCACGTTTGGGGCTTTATTTATTTATTTTTACAATGTAATCTTTTAATGAGTTCAGGATTTACAATAAATCTCAAGTGCTGATACACAGCTTAAAATTAACTCGGTACGACTCGAAGAAATTAAATCCTTCTCATAATCCACTGCGACTGTGGTTGGGCAACACATCACAGGAACAGCTCTTGAAACTCAGAGCTGGATGCTGCAAGAAGCTAGCCAAAAAGGTGAATTTAAGGATTACTAGGAATATGCTGTGTCTAGAAGCACTCTCAATACTGAGTAATAAACCAAGTGAATCCATTTGGCACCTTCCTGCATCCCAGATCAGAAGAAAATGACAGATGAGAAGGAAAAAAACCTGTTATTAGATAAAAAAGGGTCATACAAGTGGCACTGGAAAACTGCTCCTAAAAGTAGTAGTTTTAATCTGTTTTAGGATGGCTCCTCTGCCACAAAAGGGCAACTGGCTGCAGGAAACAGTTCATGGATTATGGTAAAAATATCCCAGAGCACAGCTGCTTCCCCAACCCCTGCTTGTGCTCGTGAAGATCTCCATTTAAAATAGGGAAGTGGCATCGAGTTGCAGAAGCAAAAGCAATTCCCTCACCCCTCAGTGTGCAGAAGTTTGAGGAAGGAAATCAGGTCACAACTGCAAAGGCTGAAGTACAAACTGGCTGCTACCTTGTCTCTGTTAGACAAAATACCCTTTTTTTTCTTAGCTAAATTGAGTCTTGACAACCAACTCCTATTTCACCAAGTCCAATCCAGTGAGTTTAATGTGCTCTGGCCACTGAGCCTCCACCTCTGGCTGCAGCAGCTGCTCACGCAGGAGGCAGTTGGGATGCAATGAAAGCACATCCCTCTCTCATGACCATGGCAAACAGACATTAGTCACCAGCAAACCAAATCAAAGCATCCAGAACTAATTGGGAAGATTAGGAAAAGTGTTGCTCCCAAAAGGTCTAGTGTAATGTCATGCAATGAGAGACTTTGAGGCATTCATAACTACACGCTGCTTCCAAACCAGACTGTGCCCTCCAAGAATTCCTCAGCAGCGCTCATGGTTCTTGTTTTAGCACCTTGACAGCTGCAGGGCTGTGACATTACAGGAGACATTACAGGCTACAGATGGAGACAAAGGTCCTTGTTCTGTGCACAAAGAGAGGGGGAAGAAGAACGTGGTGACAGGAATCCTGCACAAAGCCAAACCTGCCCGAGGAGGGAGCTATAAAAACCACAGCACTGCGTGGCCCCAGCACACTGGGCATCACAAAGCACAGTGTGGAAGGTTCCAGGCAGCAATGGTGAAGTTGATCTTGCACTGCTGGGAATGGAGCTGCAGCAGCTGGGAGACTTCATGGTGCTTGCAGCTGAATGGAGAACACAGGAGGCAAGAGCTGTTTCCAACTGCAGGATGCTTCACACTGCAGAAGGGTATGTTTGCTGCAGAATCCCTCACAGGGTTAGTCGTGGCAATCAGCTACTCACATGCCGGCTTTAAAAAAGGAAAAAGAACACAAACAACCCTCAAAACCCACCCAAGCTGCTAACTCCTATCACTCAGAGCAGTGTGGTTCCAGCAGTTTAGCTCCTGCCTGTCCTAGTTTCTAGAAGAAAGCTCTAAACATGCTTCAAAATTACATTTCAGCCTCAGCTACCTTTCAGCTGAGGAAGCCCTTTGGGCAGAAGATGCAGAGATTCAAATCAAAGAGACCTCTTGCCTAGAAATTACACTACCATTGATATAGAGTCACTCTTTTGTTCCATCCCTAAAATATGATTCCAAAAGCAGTTAATTCCCATTAGTAAACCAGAGGTACCACCTTCCCAACTGAAGGAAATCCAAGCAGTGACCTCAAGTTCAGGGTTCTGGGATAAAGTGGTAAAACCCAGCTGCAGTTCAGGAAGTGGTGGAAGACAAGGACCCATGCAGTGAGGGCAGAGCTGCTGAGCAGCAGTGCCCAGAAAGGATCTATAGGGAAAAACCAGCCCCATGTCACCCTGACACACTCATCCTCCTCAAGATGGAACAGATGATCCAGGACTCCAGCATCAGCCACAGTGAAACAAACTGGGACCAGTACAAATGCATATATAGAGAGGAGGAGGAGAGAGAAACGTCTGGACAGATTCCAGGAAACAAGCCATTCCAATCCAGCCGTCTCTGTTGATCTCATTCTGTCTCTGGGCCTCCAAGAGTTCAGTTTTAACCTCTGCATACACACAGGAAGGTACATGTGGCTCATGCATAGTGCTCTCCCAGTGCAACACTCTCTCATACCTGCTTGTAGACAGAACTATCAAGCACAACCACCATTTTCATTGTTGGACAAGGCCTTAAAACTGGAGCAGTATCTGTACAAAACCTTGGTTGACTGCAAGCCAGGGAACAGTATCTGCTGCTTGCTTTCCTTGAGAAATGAGACTTATCAGCCACATTGACTGCCCTCTTCCCAGGTACACCAGAACCACTGGTGGGGGAAAGAGAGAAAGGACGTGTAAAGGAGGTGGGAACATCCTCTTTATGCAGAGTGGATGTAGGAAAAATCTGCAAGAAACCAGGTTTTAGCAGTTCCACTGGTCACAAGATAAACTTAGATCTTTAAAAACACCAATGTCTTGATTTTCTGTTCTGTTGTAGAGTTGTCTCCTCCACCAACTTAGGGGGAAATATCCCTTTGTAGTCTTCAGTCTCACAAACTCATCTCACAGGGACACTGCTGTGACAAAGACTCACAGCACCACTCCTGATGGGCTCTATGGAAGCCAAAGCCAAAATAACACTAAGTCATTTTAATTCACATCATTCCATCCACACTCCACCTAAAATTGCTGGAAGGACTCAATGAGCCCAACACAGCAGTTCCTCCTGATTTTGTTTTATGCACTATCCGGAAAAGGATGATATTTTCCCACTCCTTCCTGGCAGGATGAGAATCTGGAACAGCTGATTAACAAGTTACATATGCCATGGTTGAACATGAAGGCATGTCACTTGCAGAACAACATATTCCTTAGAGAAGGTCATTCCTGAGGTGTGCTCTCACCCACCCACATGCTAATTGCCTCTCAGGGCACCCATCT
>NW_009935135.1:0-498 GCF_000696875.1 Nestor notabilis | reverse complement strand
GGAATGCCGCCTGTGTGCAGGAAGAAGGTAGGCACACAAATGGAAGACCTAATAAAAGGTATATCCAAAGGGACTGAATGAGCTCCCCTGAAGGCTTTACATAACATCCTTGCAGCTGAAGGCATCTTTGTGGAGGAACTGAAACAAAACTGAACCTTCTGCAGCAGAGTTCTTCTTTGCAGATACAAACTGCAGAGATTTTTTGAGGAGAAAAAAACCCTGCATCCAGTTCTGCTGTAACAGAGACCCAGAACCATGGGCTAAACCCAGGTATTTCAAGTCCCTTTCCCCAGCACATCAAAAAACCCACAGAACATTCATTTGCGCTATACAACACGGATCACACATCAAGTTCAGTGAGTGCATCCCCCTCCTCTGCTTTGTGGCTGCCCCATCCCTGGCAGTGTTTAAGGGCAGGTTGGACGGGGCCTGGAGCAAACTGGTCCAAGCTCATCCAGTTCCAACCAAGCTCATCCACTTCCACTAGAGCAGGTTGCT
>NW_009935134.1:38930-103164 GCF_000696875.1 Nestor notabilis | reverse complement strand
TCCAACCCTAACTATTCTATGGTTCTATGAGGTCGCATCCTCATTCATGAAGTCTGCCATATGCCAGATGGAAATGTGGGTTGTCTTTTAAAAAAAAAAAAAAAAAAAAACACGAACAAAAAAAAAAACCCAACCAAAAAACCAGAGAAGACTTAAAGACCAAAACTGTTGGTCTTCTAGATGTTATCAAAGATAGGTGGGGAAGGTTCCTTTGGAGATAATGGGAAACTGCTGACATACACAGAAGCTGCTGTTATTCGTGTCATTTGCGACAGGTTCTGTTTCTTTAAGGATGAAGCAAGAAAAAAAACAACAACAACAAAAAAAAACCCACCAGAATAATCAACATCAAAGAGAGAAAAACCCGTCTCCATATTGGACAGTTTCTCTTACCAGAGGAAGACTGACTGCTGGAGGAAGGCAAGCCCAGGACTCAGCCTGTTATCCCTTCTGAGCCCAGGTGAGCTCACGTAAAAACTTTGGGTTTAGCACCTGCCCTAGTCATAAGGTTCACTGCAGTATTGAAAAAGCTACTGGGCTGGTCAGATACACCTGTTGAAATAGTCAGCAAAAGCAGAGATGTTTTGGGGCTTGGCAAAGAAAAGGAATGGAAGTCTTACTTTATAAACTATCTTTCCCCCACTCCTTCCATCTTCCCAGCCTCAACTTCACTCCCAGTTTCTCTACTTTTTCCCCTGGAATGGCACAAGGGGAGAGAAGGAATACTTGTTGGGGTCAGTTCATCATATGCCCTCTCTGCTGCTCCTTCTTCCTCACACTCTTCTCCTTCTTCAGACATGGGGTCCTCCATGGGCTGTAGGGGAATCTCTGCTCTGGTGCCTGGAGTACCTCCTCCCCTCCCTCTGCACTGACTTTGATGTCTGCAATCTGTTTTTCACTCCTCTCTTCCAGCTGCTGTTGCTCAGGTTCACACACACACCTCCTGCATTCTTAACTATGTTATCCCAGAGGCACTACCACTGTTGCTGATGGGCTCAGCCTTGCCCAGTAGCAGGTCGATCTTGGATCCAGCTGGCATTGGCTCTATTGGACATAAGGGAAGCTTCCAGAAGTTTCTCACAGAAGCCACCCTTGTAGCCCCCCCACTTCAAAAACCTTGCAACACAAACCAAATCCAATGCTGCATTTATTCATTTCTTTTTCCACACTCCCATTCATCAGGCACAACTTTAGTACAATTCCCAATTCACAATTCAGTGAAGATGGTTTTCTTCTTTGGATTCATTAGTTCTTATTTATTTAACTTTTTATGAAATGTATAAACCACTTTATGATAATGGGCAGAGCTACTTTTAACAAGCCAAGGAAGTGCAGGTCTCCATCCAGCCAATGACTCAAACTGAATATTCACCAGGAAGAAAACACTACCCAGAAACCTTCTTGGGGCTTGGTTAATTGCTGCTTACCAAAGAAACACAGGAGCAGGGAACCAAAAGTCTCTTTTCCTTCCTTGTTTATTCCAGGATCAATGGCTTTTATTTGTTCCTTTGGGGAGGCCATTCACTTTCCTTTCCTTTTCACTGGAATGTGACAGAACACTTTTGAAAGCGGAGGTCCCATTCTGACGTAGGAAATTTGCTGAGTAAAAGGAATGTCACAAAAGCCCAGCCACTTTAAGAATCTTATTTTGCAGGTGGGATTACCAGATTTCAGAGAGGAAAGTAAATAATTATAGAGTAATTATAAGGAACATCACATAGACTGGGATGGCACAGATGGAATATATTCTTAAATTATACAGCAGCATAAACAACCAGATGGGAACCCCTACTAAAAGTCCAGCTCTCAAGAAGCAAGTAAAGGCACAGCCATAAGATGGATTCTCATACAAATTATGGTATTTTGTAGTTCCCAAGAAAATGTATTTTGGAAAATGCAATTTCATCACTGAGTGGCTATTTTGCCTGACACTGTTCACTTTAATTGGCTGACGCTATTACTGTAGTACTGTTATGGGACTTTTTTATCTTAAAAAGGTTCTGATGAGTCACCTGGTCGATTTAGCACAAATGGGAATTCACTGGAGGCTTTCTGAATGGGTAATGCCTTCCCAAACTCAGAGCTCAATTTAAGCAACTAAAGAGTTATTTCCTTTCGGACAGCTTAAGCACAGGTGGAAGTAAAAAACATGGTTTGGCCAGGAAATTCCAGCCCAGACATGGTATTGCTGATCTGAAGATTAACAAGGAATTCTGACTCCTAACTAGGAGTAATTTGCTTTTATATGCTGAAAAGAAAATAAAGTTTCAATGTAATCTTCAGAGGCAAACTGCACCCAGCAGAGCACATGTTTGGGCACCCATGTCACCCACTGGTCTAGGCATGGAGGGACTTGCCTGCAGGCTCTTCAGGACTGTCCTAAAGTCCCTCAAGGAGACTACCTGCCAATTACTGGGTTACATTGTTGTGAAGGGGGTAGGGAATTCAAACACTCACCTCACTTTGGTCCATTGTCCCAAACTAGACCGTCATCTCGCATGCACGGACAAGTAGCTGGGAACATGCAGGGAATCATTCCATGTGCTCTGGTTATGAATTCCTCGTCTGCATAGGACAGGCAAATTCATCCTTCTGCATGAGAGTCCAGCAGTGCTCCTGTGATTCCTTTCCCTGTTTTCCATCGTCCAATGTTTCATTGGCAGCCAGCATAAGTGTCACACTGCATTAGCTCTCCCTGCACTAGCAGCCACAACCTCCCAGCTCTGCAGCAGGGTCTCCAGAACAGCACTCACCAAGCCCTCACCCCAGACACTGCTGCTGGCTTTGGAAAATACAGGCCAGGGGAGATCACATGAGAAGCTTCATGTAGTCCATGCTAGCAAATGCAGGGGCATGGGAATGTTCATAGCATGCTTTCTTGAATTAAAAACTTTTTTAAAGATTTTTGAAGCATGGGGGTTTGTCTTCTAAGCGGACGGTGTTAAGGCTGGATGCCCATGTGAAATGTTTTGAGGACAACCAGATTTTAATCACACTTTGAAAGAGATATTTCAGCAATATTTTCTCACCAGTTTTGGGGAGCTTTATCAAGCTTGCAAGCTTTAAGGAGCCACACGCAAAATTAACTTTCTTTTGCTTCTTATTTACTTGTTTATGTCACCTGGATGGAATCATACTTTCTATAAAATGTGTTGAATGTTGTTAATTCCAAGCAGAGCACAAAGAACTTACGGAAAAAATCTCTTCTGCAGGTGCAAGAAGATAACTGGCAGTTGGTTTAACAGATAAGCAGAAAAGTACCTTGCAGCTGAGAGGCCAACCTTAAAAAGCTGTCCTTGTTCTGCCAAAAAGTAGGCTGGACATCAAAAGAGGCAAAGACCAAGACTGGAAAAGCAATTAATCCTTGACAGTTACCTTTCAGGAATAGCATATTTCCTGATGTCACTACCTTTGCATTTGGGTTGGTTTCTAAAAAGATTCAGTATTATTATCATACATTATCAGTCTTGGAAAATGATAAAACATGGTCTGAGCTGCAGAACATGTGCCTGGTTCCATTTTGTAGAAGAGACTCCTCTGGGCAGCCACAGTCTGCCACGTCTTAGACTGAGGGACAACTTTAATGCCACTAACCTCGGGGGGCTGGATGACTGCATTCCCACTGCATTCATTAAGTGTAATGGAAGTGGAAACATTGGTTAGAAAGAATGAAGAGACTAAAATAGCATGTGAGAATAAGGGGGTTATTTTTGCACTCCAATGCACGTGGAGTGCCCATTAATTTTAATAGGAGCTTTGCACTGCAATTATTAATGGAGGAACATGCCCCGTTGTATTCTTTTATGGGACTCTAGCCATATTCAGTGACATTGCAAAGGAAAGCTAAAAGTACTGTCGACATAGAGGGAATGGAGAAAGGAAGAATGATGTGACTGTAGAAAAGAGGCTCCTATAATTTAAAGCTAGAATACTTAAGAAATGAAACTATGGTTGAGGTCAGACGTGAGGAAGTCTTAAAGAAGGTCAAGGAAGGGGACTTTACTGCTGCAAGTTACTGTGGAGAGTCCCAGCAACTTTTCTCGATACACCAGAGTAATAAACCTGAGATCATCCAGCTATTGAAACACTTAAACATTACAGGCTGCCACCAACCTGAGTACCTGTCTACGTTCATTTGACCTTAAGGCTGCTGTAAATGTTTGGAAACCTCTAAGTAGAGGATTAATGGGTACACTGGGACGCAGTGCACCAATTTCATGATGGTTGCCATGTGGCACAAACGAGGTCTCTATACAGGTCTACTGGGAGGATCAGCAGAGTATCAGGAAGCCAAACTCTGCCCTCCTCCTCCTCAGACACAGATGCTCTTAGCTGTAACTCTGGAGACCTGTCTCACTCTACCTTTGCTACATGTCCTATTGTGTATTAATTACTACTACAGCTAATGATTCTGGACTACGATGATGGCATGATCAAGATCTATTAGAATATAGAGCTACATGCAAAAATACAAGCCCCACAAGCTAAAGATATTAAATGAGTATATAAAAGATGAAGTGAAGTACAAGTGAACCAACACATCAGGCTGTAGCCATACAGTTGTTGATGTTATAAACATCAACACTTACATAATATTAGAATCTTGTTTTTATTTTGTGGAGATATTTTTCATTAAATTAAACGCTTACAAACATCAGTTTAATTTTCCTTCATTACAGACATTTTCTTTACTATAACAAAGACTAAAAGAACATAAAAAGTGAATTATTTCTAAAATCCTGGTCCTTTTGTGCCTGTTAACGTTGGCTTTTCTGATTCAGAGAGTAGAAGTTAAGATTTATTGAGTGACATCTGGTTAATTAAATGTCTATTTCGTATGGTGTGTTAAAGGACTCATAATGCAGAAAGTCAACATTGAGACAGTAATTAAAGTGCACCTAAAGAGCAGAACTAACCTTGTAGTTCGGTGTAATTAGAAACAAAATGAGAACAATATGTTTAGAGAATTACCTCCTTTATTAGGTTACCATCGACAAAAACCTGTTATGTATTTGAAATCTCATTTTGCAAGCTTCCATTTTACTTTTACCCATCTGTGCAACTTAATACTTCAGCATGGATGGCTATCTCAGGAATAAGCAGAGCTTAGTTCTGTTTTCAACACATATGCTAGTTCAGGGGCACTGCAGTTACTTGGGAGTGCAGTATCTTTTTCTAGGGTTTCAGTACATTTCCTTTGCCAGCAGTGGCTGCTGAAGATTTAGAAATTTAACAGTAGTACTGCAGTCATTGTTAAATACCTGCTGGAAAGTGGAAAGCTGACATATCACCAAGATGGTTTTTTCCTCTGGGTTTCTGTCAGGTTGTGTTTGCAAAGCCTCAACTGCTATTTCTAAACAGCAAATTTCCAAGTCCATGTGAGTGCAAGAGGGAAAGGGACCTGGCATGGTAGGAAAGAAATGAGGGCAAGTTGGTCAGGAAATTTTCTGTGCTGTGATAAAGCAACCATACCCCTAAACTAAATAGAGACAGGTGACCTGTACAGACCATCAAGTCCCAGTTCTATTCAGTTTGCAGTGGAAGTGGCTCATCGCGCGCCTGAGCGCTTCCCTCAGAGCAGTGTCCTCACTCAGCTCCTCCCTCGGCTGATGCCTTCCCACTGCTCCAGAGCACTAAATCATCTGCCAGGGAGGGGAATCTGGACCCTCATTTTCAGTATAGCTGACCTGAAGGAATACAATGAAAACTTCAGCTGAGATCCACCATAGTGTAAGGAATGACCAAAGCACTCTGAGTTGTAGATGGCTTGTAATGTGAAAGAAATGGCCTGTAGTTAAATTACATTTCAAAGCTTTTTGTTTAGACACATACTGTTCAAAGTACAAAAAAAAAAACCCCCAACACCTAAATCTAAAATTCATGATGCAGTCTCAAGGAAAACTGTGAGCTATTTTGATCTTTTTTTCATCAATGAAGGTAAATATATTGAAGATGTTTGCTTTGAGCCTTCTACTTAGGCTACTAATGTCATAATTCTCTTTGGCTCGTCAGGCTGGTTACAAAAGGAACAATTACAGTGTCTAATATTATGGTTTTAAGGAATGAAGAGGACGATTGAATAAACGTGTATATGAGGCAAATGCAGACATCTTAATAGCCCACACTCACCTAACTCCAGTGCCTACTTAAACAAAGAAAAGCCCTCAAGCTGAAGACAGGCAAAGTGGAGGCATTTGCCCTACTCCAGCCACAGCCACAATGACATATGTTTGCTTACAAGAGCTCCAAGGATTCAGACACCATGTTTTGCTTCAGGAGAGCATCCATGCCTTTAGTCTTACCCTTTAATTTTACCTAAAAGTCTGGGTGACAAGTCCTCCACCACTCTTCCACTGGGCCTCCTGTGTCAGCTTGTCAGGATCCTGAAACCATCTGAACCAAATGCTTTGTTATGTGAACTAATGGCATGTGATTAATTTTATGTTACTAGCCTCAGCATATTTTTCCATGTTGGTTCCCTCCTTGATAAGTATCAGCTTCAGGTTTTCCATGGTCTCTTCTTCCTGATGAAAGCTTTACTCGGGAGATGTTCCTTATTTTTAACAACTACTATGATATAATTTTAAAAACAAAAAACAACCCAACGAAACAAACAAACAAACAAAAAAACCCAACAACAAAACACCACAGTATTTTGCCCTAGAACAGAAGAAATGCTGTGAGTTTGCTCACAACTGACATTAGACTTATAGGGTCTGTATACAGAGGCTAAATTGTATCTCTTTAGGAACGCAGTGTTTGTCTTTTCTTACTCCCTATTCAAACCTTGCAAAGCTCCTCTGCTGCCTTTGGAGGCAATTGGCCTGGTTGCTCACCCTAAATCAAGTTCTAAGTCAGCCCACAGTACCAGCTTCAAAGAGCTCTTTCAAATAAATCACTCTCACAATAAGTCTCTTTGTAAATCGTTAGCACTCCCATTTCAGGTAGAAGGTAATATATGCACCTCATTAACGCTCTTTACAGAACCTTTGTGTTTCCTTTTAAACTGAACAGACCTGAGAATACATCTAGTTTTCTCCCAGATCTTACAGACTAATAACTTATTAGCACACTATTACCGTATTGCGCATTACTTTTATATTACCTTTTTCTGCAATTTTGTTTCCAAAATTGCCATTCTGCCCTTTTCTAATTTCTCAGAAATGCTTTGTACTCTGCCAGGGATTTATTCGAGTAAACATTAAGACTGATCCAAACACCTGGGTTTTTCTTTTATTTTCTCTTTAGCAAGTATAGGAAGAAGTGTATGAAACAATGATGTTTACTCTCAGTCTTTCCAATCTTTTCAAGCATAGCAGACTTTCTCACTACCTAGAAGCTCATCACGAAATAAGTAGCTTATAAGTTTCTCTGTCCCAGACTCCATCCTGTCCTAATACTGCATTAGTTCTCCTCACTTACATCCCAAATTTTACATCTTTTTCAGAGTTGTTTTGATAATATACACATGAAGTGAACGGGGAGGTTTTTAAACACCTCCTTCATATCTAATCTCATTCAGAATATCACCAGCAGCACTATGCCGCTGCTCTTCTCCAGGGCAGAGCATTATGAAGAAAACACAAGGGTGGAAGAAACCATGAATATGTACAGCAGGTCAAGAATGAGCTGTTAGCCCTGAATAGCTTCTGGCTGGTCAAATGTAGTGGGTACTGGGGAGAGCACTCAAAGCCAAAGCAATAAAACAAAGTCCTTTTTCACTGAAATTGTACTCATTATTAACTAAAACACCAGTTCCCATGCTCAGATCTGCTTAGGTTATTTTGTGTTTACATGGCACAGTAATTTGAAGCATCTGGATCTGGAGCTCTTGAGTGATTCCTCCTTACACCTCCACAGGGTGCAGTCCCAATTTAAAGTGTCAGAAAATCCACCACATACTTAAGGGCATTTGACTGCTCAGCTAGATTCCTACACCTCATTTCCCACCTGAAGTTATCTTGGTGGGGTTTTTCTACCTGTCCTATGCCCTGGCTTGCTGACTTATAGAGCTTTCTGTCATCAGAAGTCTTCCCAGGGAATGAGGAGACAAGCTGCACTGTGTTGGGTTACCACAGTGTCACTCCTGCCTCCTCTGTTGTGGCTCCTCTTGAAATGACAGACAGCAGCACTTTGTGCTGCTCACTTCTGCCTTATAGTCAAGTGCAGATTTGTTAGACTTCAGAGTGAGTCCTTAACCAGGAGACTGGTTCAGTCTGGTTTCTCAATCCACCCCAGGAAGTCAGACTCATTGCCTTTGTGATGACCTTTTTTTTCTTACCCCTGAAAATCTGGGGAAATAGTCACCTTTAAGTCAGGTGAGTTTGGTCTGAGGCCTCAGAACTATTTTCTGTCTTTTTGATTATGGTCTAATGTAAATGCATATACATTTTTACTATAGCTGTTTGCCTATCCTGCCTAAAATGCTATGTCATGATTGCTCACATCTGCTTCTCTGAACCTCTTCCTTAACTACTGCATTTCCAGATGCGTAATGCTCCTAAATGCCAGAGTCTGAAAAGGTGCCTCACTCAGGATACACATGGTATTTTGCAAAGGGCAGACAAAGATCTGGTCATAATCATGTCTGCAAGTAACAACATATGTGAATTGTAAGCAAACTCCCAAATCAGGAGTGATTCAGATGGGTTTAAGCCCATTTTGATATTCACCAGATGATACTTAATATATATTAAGCAATAACACTTAAAAAGGGACAAACATCTCCAATTCATTCAACATCATAGTTTTATTTTCATTCAGAATTAGGTCTTGAAAACAAAACATTTTTATTTTTCCTTGTTTTCTTTACCACCAAATGCTTATTGTTTTCTAATTTCATTCTCATTTTCCCAGTTTCTCTGAACTTCTGAAAACTTTCTCAAGCTTGATATCAGTTTCAAGAGTGCTAAAATGGCAATTAATCCTATCTTTAATTTTTCTCTTTCTTCTGCCAAGACTTTATAGAAGTGGAAGAAATCTTGAAAAGTTAAGAAGTAAAAAAGAAAGAAAGAAAGAAAGAGGAAAATCCCTCCGAATCAAAATAAAATTCATCTTATTGAACTCAGTGAAACAAATGTGCACACAGTTGGGAGCTGTGTAGGCTGAGATGGAGGGAAATTAAAATAATATTGTTTTTTAAAAGATCTGGTGAAAAGTATGACCTGGAAATGATTTAAACAATAAAAACTATTCCAAGATTGTTCAGAAAGCTCTGTTTTCCTCTTTGAATGAACTTCCCATGCTCTAGAGGAACTATATCCCAGTAGAAGGTATAAACAGAAACAAATATTCTGAAGTCATCCTTGAATTGTTCATTTTAATTTGGATTTTGTTAAAAGAAGTCCTAATGGGAAAAGGTCATATCAACATCCATTGTGGGGTGGGGTTGGGGAAGAAGAAATCAGTGTGTATGCACAGCCACCAAATCTCCATCTTGGAGCTGTTAAATTTCATATATCTTGAGCTTTGCTTCTCTTTACATTCCACTCAAATAATTACATTTTAAAGGCAAGCCTACTTCTAAATGAATATTCTTGTACTGCAACTACTTGCTAAAGTAAGTGTCAAAGCAAGTTCCAGTTTACCAAAATACGCCACATGAAAACTGGAGGCTTCTACAAATATCGAAGTGAGAGTGCTTCTACATTTGCATGTAGCAGTTTAGGCAAAAAAATTCAGAGTACAAATCTAAGGCATAAAAGTCAGTAGCTGGAACAGACTTGCTTTTTTAGTGGAAGGGAGATTCTCCTTGCACAGGGTGCAGCCTACAACATTTCATCCAGTAACCCTTGCGCCAAGACACTAAACAACATTATAGACCCTACTGCAAAACTAGAATATCAGTTTAGTACAAGTGGCAGATACTCAAGAAAGTAATTAATTGAACTGTGTTGATTTAAATCAACTTTGAGGGAAAAAGATTTTGCAAAATTGTCAGTAAATGTTATAACAGAGTTTCAGCTTTCTAGGGAGGGATTACATGAATGAAGAGGTATTATGAGAAAAATATAGCAGTGTGAGGGTAACAATGAGTTAAACTAAAATCTCTTTAATGAGGAGGGTAGTCAGACTGCATGATAAATCATTGCTCCAATGTAAGAGAGAATGAACAAGGAGCGAAGCAAATAAGTCCAGGAGGAGCCCAGTGGGTACTGCGTTTTAAATACTTGCAAGCTAAGAACATACCTTGGATGCTTAAAAAATCTTTTGTAACCTGTGAAACACATTCATGCATATAATTTATCTGAAAGACATCTGTCCATACATGCACTGCTCTTTGCAGTAGTCACAGAGCTAGGTGGAAACCTTGCTTTCTGGCACATTTTGTACATAGATGGAATATGGTGGCTGCATCTTGCATTATTTGTTTGTAAATCTGGGTACATAATTTGCACTCTGACCTCAGGGAGCTGTATACTGATGGGCTACTCTGGCTAATCTCATGCCAGCAAAATTCCGATTGGATGCTGTTGTGCCCATGAAAGGGTCACTAGGACGGGAGTGCCCTTCAGATTCAGTGAAAGTCAGTTAACTTCCGTGGATGACAAAGCCCAATGAAGATGGTGTCATAGGCACACTATTACATGCAAAGAGCAAAAACTCTTGGCATAGCACCAGTTGACAGATCAGTGTTTCTCACTTGACCATAAAACTCTCTCTCTCCTTCCCTCCCACTCTCAGAATATAGAAATATCTCTACAATTTATCTAAATCAAATTAAGTAAAACAGTAAGTTAATTAATTGATATATTTTAAGAACAGAAGGGACCTCTGTGATTATGTATTCTGGTCTTCATAATGAGGATGTGGAACATAATCAAATTATTGCTGGGTTGCTATTATCAATGTCATGAGGCTGTGCCAGCATGTGTTTTCTAGAGGGACACATAGGCTTGATTAAAGACTTCAGGCTGTGACCATCCACAGCAGTTAAGGACACTGTGTACCTCTGTTTAATACAGCATGTTAAAAACAAGCATCTTATTTCTGCTTGGAGTTTGTGCTGATTTGGCTTAAGACACTTGTGAAATCTTTCACTGCCAAAATGAAGGGATGCCAAACCAAACCCCTTTCTGCCAGTGTGTGTCATTTTAGGCTATGATGAGGTGGCCTTGTAAATGAAAAGAACAAGCAAAGAGCTCTGTATTTCCTGAAGACAAAAATTAACATCTATCAACCCTAAATTAGAGGACAAATTAGTACAAACATTGTAATAGCTTGCATGAAGCCAAACTGACATTCACTGCTATGTTTTAAGATGGAAAATAATTCCTCCTATTTTGTATGTATCACTATTTGTTGAATATTAAAATACTTAGATGTTAAATTCCTATTCCCCTCACAAGGCATTATAAGGTAATATATATGCAAAATATGAAAACAAAAATAGATTTGCCTACACATCAGCATTTCAAACGCTCATTAATGCCAGGACAAACAAAACACAGTGTTCTAGTCCTCTCTTTATCATCTGTCATTTGGATACGCTAAGTATAATGAGGCAGAACTTCAATGTTTGTGGGGAAAAATGTTAGTTTTTATCTTGCATTTACAACAAACAAGATACAAGCCCATATGCAGGTTAGAAAGCCCTAGGCCTGGATAACGACGACATAGATCCAGAACAGATGCCCTCAAGAAATTACTTTTTCCCTATACTCATCAGCACTTTCTGGTGCTTCTGCCACTGCTCTTAGTCCATCTACTTACTCTATTATGTTTGCTCATCTTAGCTGCAGACCAAGAGACTAGGAGGTCCACTGTTCCTTAAGGGCTATCCTGAACGTGTTTGTGTGGATGCTCCAGTGCCAGAAAAATATGATTTATTGTACTAATATTTTTCAATGTTACACAGTGAATCTATTAATTTACTGTAACTATATGCATGTAGACTTGGGCCAGTAGAGATCACCAGCCAGTGACCAGATTTAGTCAGAGTGTGGCACTGGGAAATATGGTGTTATTAGATCTGTCTGGACAGTACACAACAGCAAAGACAAGCTATGCATCTATGAGTAGAATGCTCCTCAACAACGTGGATGTTTTATTTCCACACGTGTTCGAATAGCTTTTGCTATGCATGTTTCCTAGAAAATGGGGAGGGTTGGTCCCTTCAAGTACACAGTTACACTAATTAATAACATTAGTAACTAATAACAATGATGCTGGGCTCCCCCACTACAAGGGGAACATGAAGCTACTGCAGAGAATCCAGTGAAGGGTGACAAAAATGATGAAGAGACTGGAGCCTATTTCCTATGAGGAAAGGAAGAGAGCTGGGACAGTTCTGCCTGGTGAAAAGATGACTTGGGAGGGATCTCAGCAATGTATATATGTACCTGAGGGGAGGGTACGAAGAGCCAGGCTCTTTGCAGTGTCTTTCAATGGTGTCTGATGACAGGACCAGAGGCCAAGGGCACAAAATGAAACACATGAGGTTCCCTCTGAACATCAGAATATATTTCACTGTGAGGTTAACCAAGGACTGGCACAGGTTGCCCAGGGAGGTTGTGGAGTTTCCATCCTTGGAGATACTCAAAAGCCATCTGGACATGGTCCTGGGCAGCTTACTCCAGGTGACTCTGGGGGTTACCCCTGAGGTGAGCAGGAGGGCTGGACAAGATGTCTTCCAGAGGTCCCTTCCAACCTCAAGCATTCTGTGATTCTGTGAATTTAATTTAAATAATGTAACCATTTAATAAGCAAAATAGATTAAGTATATTTATGAAAATCAGAATTCACCAGTCACTTCATGTCTCAAGTGTTTTAAATATTCTGACTAAAGACAGGTCGAAAAAACTACAAAGCAGTAACACAGTATATACTGGCATTATTTAAGGTTACTGTTTGTGAGGAAGTGTCTGACAGGGCAAGATGGGATCAGATGATAAAATATTCCAGAAATCCTGACTCTAACCTAAACTATATATTTTGTGAGACCAGGCGTCACACCAAATAATCAATTCACTGCTGTCCTTGACTTTTTCAAAGTGATTCCCAGAAGAGTTCTGTTATGACAAAGTACTCTATTGGAAAGGTGTGACATTTTCCATTTACTTTCTGTTAGAATAAACTACATAAATAATAATAATTTGGAAAAAAAGGTAAAAAGCATCACAAAAAAATCAGGGTTTGGTGTACTATTTTTTTTTAAGAAAATATGAACAATGCTGGAACATAAGTTTCCACCTGCAAAAGCAACCAACCAAAGAGAACTGTCTTCAGAATATTATGGTAATTCACAGCAAATTAGTTTTAAAATATGTAATTAAATCACCCTTAGTGCTTTTCAGAGGTACCAGGAGTGCTTTATGTGAGGTGTTTTACGTTTTGGATTCCTTTATTGTGTCGTAAGAATGAAATTTTTAATGCTGTCTCTTAATATTAGGAAAAAATACAACAGAATGTGTGTCTGGACACAATCCTGAGCAAAGTGCTCTAGGTGACCTTGTTTCAGCAGGGACACTGGACTAAATAATCCCTGGTGGTCCCTTCCAACCTCAACCACTTGTGATTCTGTAACTAGACTTATAAAAATTTCAGGTTGCAATAAATGCAATAAATGCATTAGAAAATTTTCTACTCTTTCTTTTCTTTGTTTTTATCCACACCTGCTCTCCTTGTTGGCCATGCATAAGTGTCTCTTTCTTATGTGTATCCTAAACAAAACCACGATGGAGTGAATCACCTGAATTCACCATGCACCTGTGTCATCTGTGGTGACACTCTGGGAAAGCTCCTGCCCCCAAGGGTGCTTTGCAGCTCAAGCCAAGCTAAGCAGCACTCACTGAAAGGACTTTTTCCTGGTTTTCACCCAAAAAGAACCCCACTGAATTCCACGTTGCCATCATCAGCCTTCACAGGAACTTAATTGCCATAACTGTGGCATCAGTCTTCCCTTCACTGCTGTGAAAAATCAAGGTGAGCTCCAGAGCAACAGGGGTTCCACTTTGCCGAGGGAAGGCAATCAGTGTTACCCCCAGGACCACACTTTTGGGGATGACAACATGGGAGGCTGGTGTCTCTTGTTGTCATCAGCAGTTAAAGAAAGAGAATCATAACCTTTAATCAAGATGTCATCAGAAAGCAAATTAAATACCAGGTCCTTCATATTCTAGATATTTTCAAATGTTTGTTGAAATAAGAAGCATCATCTCAAGGCATCATCTTTCCTCCAGCGCCATTTCTTTGCTCTCACATAAGGCTCAGTGAGTTTGGTGTGCAGTTGATAGTTCTACTGCCTGCCTTGACCATGGCAGCCAAGTTTTATCACCACATCTCCTGATTGCCAGAAAATGCTTAAACCCACTCATCATTATAAAAAAATGTCGAAACATACCTATTAGTACTAACCTTTCCCCAGGAAACCACTCAGCAAGGACAGTCCCATGTGCCAGCTGATTTCTATACTGGTCTCCTTCGGTTCGGAGTGATTAAGGGGAGTCCTCACCCTCATTAAGTGCACCTACAACCAGGGAATAAATAGGAAGGGAGGAGGGTGGCTCTCTGATATTTCCAATAACAAAGGTGAGACAAGAAAATGAACGTACAGGAGGTCTTTACAGTCAGTTGCACAACTGACCGAGCTCACCCATCAAGGAGTATTTTCTGATCAAATAGTTCCCAAATTATTTCTTGTGCAGGTTAACATCTACAGGTAGAAGGCAGGACTGTGCTGGCTGGCTGGGAACATGCAAGTTCTGGAGGTATTCTCACATTTGGGAGTCATCCCTGTGACAGCATTCCTCATGCAGCTTTCATTAGAAAGGGCTCACTTTCACTCTCTGGCCCCTTCTCACATGAACCACAACAACTGGAAAGATACTGTAATTAGTGCAGAAAATAAAATGTCAACATCTGATAGCATAACAAGGCCACTGAAATATTCATGGATAATTAGTACAAATCCTATATGGTAATAAGGATACACTGTCAAATAGGAAAGGCACCTTAGTTTCAAATAAACTTGGTTTTCCTTTTCTAAACTCTGAAAGAGGCAAAAAGATTTGCAGGCTTTAACTTGTGCTTATGGAAAAATTGTTCTACCATGACACACCTTGTTTCTCTGGAAACTTCAAATATAGTAATTTCCTTCTCTGTTTATCTGTATGCTCCTTCACAGGTTAATGGGGCCCCATATGAATAAGAATCAGGCTCTTGGCTGCCCTTTCACTGTGCAGTGCCTCAATACCCCTCTTGCAGAATCAAGCAAAATGCACTATTTCACAAAGCTCTGGGGCACAGCACTGTCATTCAGTGACCTTTATAATGGTGTAGTTTTAGGTCAGAGACCTGATACAGCTTTAAATCTGAAAAATAAAAACCTATTTTAATAGAATAAGGTCTCTTATTCCAGCTATTTAAGGCTACATCCATGAAGACTTGCATCCTATAATTAGAATTTGTTCTCTAGGAACTGCAAACATAACACACTGGGTCAAACAAAGGGCAAATTTGTGGTCTGCTTGAGATAAAGCTGAACATGAGCTTGTCTATGCCAGGCTGCAGAATGAATGGAATACAATATGACAAAACAACTATGCTGTTCTCACTTGGCAAGAACCAGACAAAGAAGTTATTGCAAAGCTTGTGATGGTGGACGTGGCAATATAGTTCATTTTAATAAATCGTATCACATTAGATATTTAATCTGTGTAGAACAAGTCAGGATTCCTTCCAGCGAGCTGTATCATAACCTTCTAATGCCCAAGAACAGGCAGTAGAAAGCATTATACCTATACACATATACAAGCATATACACATATATATCTAAACTTTATAGAAGCAGCAGTTGGCAAATAGTTGGAATGCCACCTGTGTATATAGGAGCTTTCCTTTCACTCCTCCTCCTTGCTCATCATTCCAGCTTTCTGTCAAATCCTCCTTCTATATCACTTAAGTATGTATGCTATGTTTTGTATGTAAATACATTTAGATGTCTTAATCCTCAAGATTCCAGCTCTCTGTCAACTGCTGCTTCCACTGCTAAATACATGGAAATTGTTCAAGGCTATTGTTCATTCAGTATCATTCATATCAAATATTCACAACAACTTCTGGCTCTTTCTGGTACTTGTTAACGTAAGACATGTAAAATGTGTGCATTCAGACTGATTATCATGCATTCCATGTGTAAATTTAACCCTGTATGTGTATCGAATTAGTTGTTTGTTGATAAAGACCATGTCACTTGTCACGCAAAGTATTGTGTTTGGAAGCATCCATGAAACAGATGTAACAGAGACTGCCTCTGCCACTGCCATTGACTTTTAGTTTAAGTATTAGGAGCAGAGAAAAGTCTTGACAAAAGCACTGGAGCTACCTGCTTTGATTTCTCAGAGTTACATTTTTGACACTACACCTTAGAAGCAAATCAAAAAAGAGGCGATAGATACATTAATACAATGCATTTTAAAAGCCTCATGCCCTGTTGCATTTACTCTGGAAACATTGCAGTTGAATTTCTGACAGCAGAAGACGATATGTAGCTCCTGAGGAAAATGACTACCCAAAAAAAATTCCCTCTGGGGGAGAAAAACATGGTCAAAACAGTATCAAGAGAGAGGGAAATTTTCTGGGATGTAATTTTGTGATAACGAGCTAGAAAATGCCATTGATGAGACAAAGTGACTTCTGTCAATCATGAAAAATAAAATCTGAGTTAGTAAAAAACTGGGCACAGAAAGGTTATCTTAGACGTATTTTTGTTTGACTGTTAGTAATAACTTTAAGGTTAGCACCACAGTTTCTCATCCTTTAATACCTCTTGAGATTGCCTCTGTTTATTGTTTTATGTGCGATAAAAATGAAGGTCGAGAGATTAGCACAATAGTCTTAGACTTGAGAGGCAAGATCCCTGCTCAGACATACCCTTCCCATACAGTCCAAAGCACATCCCACAGACCTTTCCAGCATCCACTGCTTAGGCCCAGCAGCTGGCTTTGCATGAGGCATATGCTGCCAAGAAGCTACCAGACAAGGGCACAGTGATGGTCTCATGTGGCGCACCTCACAGACTACAGAAGAGCCCTGGCCATCCACCTGACCAGCACAGTAGACAGCCCCTTGCATGGGAGGCAGGAGCGGGGAGACATGCAGGTGGACACTATGTTCCTCTTGGAAGCTTTGACAGATCACGAGAGCCTACAACTGTCAGGAGGTCTTGGTAGGGTGTCACAGATGCAGGTAGCTTGCTGATAAAGCTCTATAATTCCCCAGAGAACCAGCTGGATGGCCAGACAGGAGCAGAGCTAACTGCTGCTCAGGGAGGAACATGATAGAAATGTCTGCATAACACAGAGCTTAAGGTTGGGGTTTTTTTTTTAATAGAGCGGCTATTAAAAAAGATATTTTGTACCTTATCAAGAGTTCCAACTCCACATGTAAGTTTTAGAATACATTTTCTATTCAATTAGGGCTATTAAAGTGATCTCAACATTTGAGAAGTTAAGATGATTTAAAGAATACATGAGTTTGAGCTCAGTAGATAAAAGAAGATGTTTTTTCTTTGTGAGCCTTATGGATTTGATACTAAAAAAAGGCAGAGTGTCCTACTCAAATGCTCCCTGTTACAGTGCCAGATGGGAATCTGGCACTAGAAGCTGGAGCTGGCAACAGGCAAGAGTCCTGATTTGTAATGTGAAAGGCTAAATAATACTCAGAAATAACTGTCAGCCACTGATAGAGATGGAACCATTTTAGTAAAATTAAGTCTAAGTAGCACATCTGAATAATTTATTGTGGCAGCATAATCTGCAGATTTCAGCTGTGATTACAATATAAGACCCTATTAAAGATTAAAAAGTACAGAGAATAAAGCTCGGAATAAATCAGAATCATAAAGCCACTGTCAGCAAGAGGAGAGAAAAAGTTCTCAATAGAAACTGCCAAGAGCTCTGCGCTGCACAAGTCATTTCAAGTGGTGTTGGGAATCTGGTCTATGAATCTGGATGACAAGTTAGACACCTAACTAGCATTCTACTTTTGGTTTTGTGTGTGGTTTTTTTTCCAGGAAGATGCCGAATTTCCTTGTGAAGTTAATGCAAATTGTGGGCATCAATGTTTCTGTTAATCCAAGTACACAGGAATACAGTTTTCAATTTGGCTTCCACAAAATTCAGTGCTTGGACATTGCCATAAGGAGCCTGGATATTTCTGAGGAAAGTCATCATCTCTACAGGTTGTTGAGTTTCTGACTGACAAGACCAACACAGTAAGCCCTACTCCTTGCTTCTGCCTGTAAACTCAGTATTAAAATAAGCTATATACTAAATAAAATACTAAAACCACTGGGCTTTATAAATGGACCATGGTCAGTCAGTTGGACTTAACCCTTTTTCCTGTAGTAAGAGAGGACATTTCTATAACATTTTCACCTCAGCAGCTATTTGATGATGCAATGAGCTTTAACATACCTTGAAATGCTTTTTATGAACTGTACAGCTGTATACAACACATCGGTGGTTTTTCTTAGGGTTTTGAAAGCAGAAGTGCTTTCAAGTCAACTTCCAAAATATAACTTTGGAGACAGCAGCTGTCTGTTTCCTCACACAATGGGGTCTCGGTCAATGACGATGGCTTCTGGGCAGTTTATGATGAGTATAAACAAAGAAACTGGAGTTTGCTGTACAGGACTGAAGGAAACAATGAAAAAAGCAGGGGGCCAGATTAAAACCTGGCGGATAGAAATGCAGCAGTGATGTTTGCACAGATGTCTCCCAGTGGAACCTGTCTTCAGTCTCTCCCTGTAAAGGTTGTGATGAATGACACAGAATGAACAAAGACTGTGCTTTCGATTCAGCAAGGAGAGGATGTAGACTTACTTTAAAATTAAAGCAAAACCTAAAAATGTGCTTTCCTCAGCAGAAAAGCGGTAACTAGATTAAACCTCCCACTGAGAGCAGCTCTAAGCAGAGGGAAGGGTGCTGTAAACAAAAGGGTTCTTTCAATTATATTTGTGTCTTCTGGCCAATGTTGAATCCCCAGAGAGTTCTAAGAAAGAGGAGAGAGAGACAGATCCAAATATAGATGAAGGCAGCTGAAAAATAATGCAGGCAAATTTGGGTACCTGAGTTCAAACTGCTTCACTGGTTTCTTAACTAGCCATATTCACTAAATGTGAAGATACAGGCAAAACAAAAACAACAAATTAAGAATAGAGCTCAGTGCTGTAATTCACAGCAATAGAAACATACATGTAAAAATACTGCATACAAGTGCTCAACTTCAGAGGAACCCCCTACATTTTTGGAAGTGTGCTTTTCTATCAGATGTACTCCTTGACTTTTTTTAATCTCGGCCTTAATGCTGGTCGTCCTATTCCTTCTACTCCCTATTCTGTGATGACGTACCAAAGCTTTCTGTGCTGGCATCTAGGTCAGAAACAGCAGCTTTGTGTTTTCCATATTTTAAGGACATAATGTGCTGCTGGATTAGACCAGCGGTGCTTCCTGACCAGTGAGGTCTCAGCAATAGCCATAGAATGTGTTATTCATAGGAGCACACAAGCCTCAACACTTTCTCATACTTTTGTTTTATTAGATTCCTGAGCATCTGTTTACATACTTGTTGGCCAGAAACATTTTTCATGCCTTTTTCAACCTGCTGACATGTCCTCAAGCATATCCAGTGGTGCCCACCTCTAGAAGCTCAGTGCCTGCTTTCACAGCAGCCTTTCTTGCCTCTGTTTTAAACTGTTCTTGTTTTGGCCAGTGCCCCTGTTTGGGGTATTTGAAGACTACCAGCACCACAGGCAGCACACCTGGGATCTCTATGTTTCTGAAAAACCCCAGTGAAATCCCCCTCCAGCCTTCTCTTCCCCTCCCCAAGGAGGTGACTTCCCAGGAGGGGAAGCTGCTTGAGAAACACAGTTTTCCTTAATCAAAAGCCATTTGTCAAAACTGGCAATGATTATACAGTAACAAGAGTCCTTGGAAAGTACAGCAGTCAGCGATATGAAGTTACATTTACCAACAATAATGACTATATTTCTGTCCCTGTGCTTAGGTAAAGAAAATAGTGGTGACAATAGTTGGCAAAGCAAGGCCTTATGATATATTCCATCCCACCAGCAAGCCTGTTCTTATTTTGGTTAGTTCCCTTGCCCTTGACTGCACAGCACAAGTAAAACCTGCTCTAGTGTGTGGCAGTTTGTAATTTATCTATTAGAGGTATTCATAGGGCACTAGTTTTCAGAGTATTCAGGTTTTAGCCCCTCTGATATGTTGGAAGAGAGGGAATAAGGCTTATTACAATGGACTTAAGCATTTTTCTCTGGCAAAAGGCTTGGTGAAGCTGATTCTGTATACCTTCCTTTATAGCCTGAATACAAAAAAAGTGAAGACGAGGAGACAGCCTAAGTTGTACAAAAATATTCTGTCTGAAATAAAAATGTAAAGAAAGTTCAGAAACCAACAAATGTTTTCATATGCTGAGAAAATTATTTCATATTATTTCAGCCATTTCAGACAGTTCTATTCCTGACCAATGCACCAAGGTCCAAGCAACCAAGGTCATACATATTAAGAAGTCATCCTGATCAATCAAAATCATATTTCCATCAACAACACTGGTTGTAAGGTGGGGTCTCCTACAACCATGATGCAGGAAAATGTTACAAGGATTGAAGACTATTGAGGGAAAATAAGAGCCTTTAGGATTTCCAGCTTTGACAGTGCCTTTTTTCCTATCATCCCAATATTCATGTCCTTCAAAAGAGCTGGACCATATGGCATGCCAAATCACATAGGCTGGAAAAACTCTGATTTTAGACTTCTCATCTGCAGCCATAGCAAGACAAATGAAGAAATGTATGTTTCAGTGTCTTACGGCGTGATTTATGCACTGCACAATACTGCTTTGAGTTAAAACTGACATTAGCAAAAATGGCTCAATGGGAGTCAAAGCCTAACCCAGACATGAGGTTAATGCTGTACATCAGCTCTATTAAATCTCAGAAATATTGCATGAGAGAAAGATACATGAAGTCTGTTAGCTAGACTACAAGAGCTGTGTCTACACATGGCAGGGTTTAAGCACTGTCTTGGTACAGGATGAAGAACTGCAGCCTGCCAGCCCCACTTTACTCCTCCTGACACAAGCCCACCAAACAACTGCAGATGTTACAAATGGCCTCCTTCCCTCTTCCTACTCTTTCTGGAGGGAATCGTTGGGAAGTGTCTGTGGTGGCATTTTAAAAGCAGATAAAATCAAGTATGCATTTAAGAATAAATATACTTAAAACAACAAACCCTCAAAAATTAAAACCCATCTGTTGCTGCAGAACATAAATTCAAATACTACTTATACACACTTAAACTCAGTGTTCACAAGGTAAAAAATAAGAAGATTAAGCTATTTGCTGATTTCCTTGACAATGTTCGTGTGACATGTCCCTCCCTGGGACTAAAAAGCTGGCTATTTTTCATGGCTGCGCAGCACAAAGTGGCTTATTGTATGGAAGGCTCTCCTACAACCAAAAGGAAAGGGTGAAGAGTAGAGGTTGAGAGATATTATAGGGGGAAGACACCCAAACACCCTACAAGTGACAGTGGGGTGAAGAAGAGACAAAAAGTTGTGATGGGATAGAACAAAACAAACTGCCCACAAAGAGTAACTGGAGCTCCTTTAGAGGACAGGATGTCCTCTTAATTAGGAGACCCTTCTCTAGTGACCAGGAGCAGGCAAGTGGACTCATAGCATCCTTCCTCAGCTTTTCTGGATGAAGCACACATGGTTTTACCTTGCACAGGTGAGAAGGGTGGAAGAGCCCAGCATGGGCAGTATGTAACAGAGGACAGGCAAAGAGAGGTGCCAGCTGTCCCATGGAGCCAGCTGGGAGGCACGCAGCAGTCAGCTCAGCAATTCAACTGACTTCAGTTCACCAAAAGCTTTTTATTTATCATCAGGAGTCCATGTTTTCTTCCTTTGTAAGGAAGGAGTGAAGAAGGGATGATGGAAGACAGTGTTAACTGCATTTGTAAACTCACCCTCTGTAATCAGTGGTGTTTGGCCCTTCATGGATGACTGATGCCCTGCAGATGGCAGCTGGCCATCACCATCAAGGTAATCTCACCATGAGCTGGAGAGGGTCTGGGAAACTTCCCATATCAAATCAGACTGCCTTGTCTCTCCTCCACAGCCAGACATGGGGGGAGGTCCTTGGTGGGGTCCCAGGTCAGGTAGGTAGAGACCAAAGCTCCTGGGTTTGCTCTCGCCTGTCCCTCTCCTGGCTGCACAGCTCCTGGTGGCATTGGTGGCAGCAGCTGCACACTGGTGCTAAAGGACCATCTGTTATTAGTTTGTTGTGATGTGGAAGCTTTCCAGAATAATATCAGTGAAAGAAAGGAACAGCAATTTTACAACCTGTATCTCAGATAAGTATAAATGAATTTTCATGGAGAGGAAAAAGCATTATCTACCCCAAGCACTTCTCTTCAGCTGAAAATCTCAAAAGACTAACACAAACAGGCAAGAGTGTTAGACTTTCTTATAAAAAGGCTCCAAGATTTTTCTATAATAGCACATAATACTTGCCTTAAATATATGGCTACTACTGGCTTCCTTATAAAAAGACAAATATAACATGAGTGGTATTTGATCTGAAAAAAAAAAAGAATATTCAAACTGCATGTTCCAAAGAAGTTTCCTCCCCCATGATCTTTCTGTTTGGTTGATAGGATGCAAAATATAAATGAATGCTATGCTGGGTATTATTCTTTGTTAAACCTCTTTCTATGGGCTTCCTTTTCTTTCTTGCAAGCATTAAGTATTTTATGAAAAGAAAAAAAAAAACCAAACCAAAAACCCCCCGCATTCAACCCTGAGTTAGAAAAACCCCAACAAGAAACCATTGCAAGTGCAGCTCTTGGGAAAAAAAATCAGAAAGGACCAAGAAGGGCAGTAGTAATCCCAAGATTAAAAGAAATGAGTTATGAGAATAAGTTAGAAAACCATGTTCATAAGTGGGGATTTAATAGAAGTGACCAAAGTCATAAATAACTGAGATAACAGAAGCTTCTTTTTTAGCTTCAGTGGGGAAGATTGGATAAGGAGAACACAAATGGAAGTTAAAGAAAAATAAATTTAAAGTAAGCATTAAGAACATCACTTTTCATCTCTCATAGCAGTAAGCAGGTTAAATGACCTGCTGCTCAAAGTTGTGAGGTGGCGACCTTGGGATTACTCAGGAAGGAGAATGGACTAGAAAGTGTTTTAGAAATAAGCAAACTGCGGCAAGTGAAATAGCTGCTACTTGCTGCTTCCCACATGTTCTGCTTTTATAAATGTTTCTGCTTTAAATATCGCCTACCTGTGCTGGTAAATCTAACATTCTGCACCATGATATTTCAAACTTGTAAAAATATTAAGTATTTATTAGATCAAGAAAGTGACAGGTTTCTGTAAGAATATGAGATCTAAGTAACTTGATATTTAGGATGCAGCATCTAAGCATCATTCTGATGTTTTATGTGCATGAGAAAACAAACACTGCTGATCTCTGAACACATAACAAGTGTAATCATGCTAATGAACAGGAATCATAACCCAATGTAAATGTTGAGAAATAGGCACATCATGTATATTCTATTACATTTGTGCTCAAAGGGAAGCTTTCTTCAAGCTGAAAACACTACATGAAAAACATGAAAAGCTCTTCTATACTACCAGCATTACATGAGAGCTTGGAAAGATCATCGTGCATTAGCACCTCTTTGGTGCACTAGCAATCACCCACAATCTTCATGAAGCAGTTCTGTCTTCACTTAAGTTTCCCAGAGAGTGGTTCTTCATGGCAGCTGTGAAGGACCAAAGGCAAGTCTGATTTTATTTATCCCTTCCACTTTCCTGCCTGCCATATTAATTTAAGTCTTGATAAGCAACAGAAAGTTGCTCTGTATCATGACTTCAACAAGGCATGCAGGAAGGCACGCTTGCAATCGTTCTGAAACAGGACCTGAGCAACTGGAGAAAGTAGACCAGAAATTACTCAGAAATCGGGAAGGAAGATAAGTTTCACTTTTGCCTTTATTACTCGGTCTGAGTTCATACTGGCATGATTCACAGCCCATGAGCTCCAGAACTCCAAGCACATGACAGTCCCTTGATGCTGTCAAACAGGAGTCAAAGCATACAAACCTCTGGGCAAGAGGAACATCCCTGACAGGGGGGCATGGGAGCAGGGCACTGACTATTGCAAAGTATTTTAAAAGGATGGAAAAGCTAATCTTCATGGAGTCCAGAGTGATGGATGGGAAAGATACCTCAAATGTATATGGAAATTGAAAGCTTGCAGTTGAATTGTGATTATACAAACCTCTGTCTCATTGCACAGGGCTTTGGATCACAGTTTGCTGAAAGGGAATCCCAGAAGCACAAACACCTATCTCCCAAGTGCACACAATTTGCACCGCACAGCTAAAGAAGCCTGAATGCTGGAATGGTAATAAAGGTCCTTAGATGGCCTATGAGAGAGATTACTAGATTACTAGAAATAGTGTTACTGTGGCACTGACATGCTACAGCTGTGGTTTAGAAGTTCATCATGAAGGGGTGAACATCATGATCAGAAGTTTCCCGTATCAAATGAAAAAGCAGTCCATACACCAAACTATTTGCTGTGCATAGACCAAAGCACTCATGTACACCCTAGATGAAAATAAGAATATAAATAGATTCCATGCTTGCATTAGCAAAAGACTTTCTTCATTATTTTTTTCAATTTCTATTACAACACAGCTTTTCACTATAGTAAGAGGGTTGAATTTTGACTATACAGCAAAAATGGATGAATTACTTATACAAAACTTTTGCTTAGTAGCAGAATCTAAAGAATTAACCAACACACTGGTGTAATATGCCACCGCAGGACAAAGGTTTCTATACCATACAGAAAGCATACTTTTAATAACTTTGATTTTTACAACAGTTTTTCCTCAAAGCTATCTTATGTATTTGATCTTAAAAATGAAATGTGTGTTAAGGTTGATCTCAGAAAGGCCAAGGTATCTTAGTTAGAGTTTTATGAGAAATGTGTTTTTCACAAAATTAGGAGATATTCCAACTTAATAAAACTGCAAAGATTACTTCTATAATCTGCTTTGAACTGACTTCTTCAAGCAGAGAAGTCAATTCTTCTTCAAGCAGAGAAGTCAATTCTTCTTCAGGCAGAGAATGAGAATTTTGGATGAGGGGAAATGCTTCTAGGAGCTGTTCTATCTGCAGAGACTACCTTGCCCTTCTCTCCTCTCCTCCTCACCAGCTCCATCCAGGCATCTGGATGCTCCTCGTAAAGATTAGGGAAGTCACTTTCCCTTATGGGCCATGTCTAGATGTTGCAAAAACTAAAGCAAGTGTTCTTTAGCCATGAGAACTCATGTGCACTAATAGTATTAAAGCGTGGCAATGATTTGATAGCATGCATCAACATGAACCACTCTTCCAAAACAGAAGATGAATAAATACTGCCTGGTAAGTGAAATTTAGCTGTTGTAATGCAATTCTCCAAGCAGAGTAATTTCAAATTATTGTAAAGTTCTTAAGATTTTCAAGGTATTTGAAGGAGAGCATTTGTTTTTCTCTTTTTTTTTTTTTAGTGATGGTGTTATATGCGTATAGAGATGGTTTTATCAAAACTGGTTTCCTCTCCCACATTATTGCTACAGTAGATATATATAGGTAGGTATATAGATATGAAGTAAAGGTGATGGTGGTGAACAGAACAGCTTACATTGTCAATACTGGCAAACACAACCTAAGTTTTAATTTTCCATTGTTTTTTTCCACAATGACCCTAAAAAGTTTGAAATGCATTTAGTCAAAGTCATCAGAATGACCTATGAATAAGCAAGATTTTTAGAGAAAGGTTTAATCAGCCATTTCCTAAACAACAGACAGAATTGTACTTAGGTTTTGGGTTCTTTTACATTCCTTTATATTCCTTTGCACATCCCGAAGAGCTGTCTTTCCCAACAAATTTCCACCCAAAACCTGATATTAATTATGGACAGAATAAATGGTTGTGAAGCAGAGTTATTCTATTCTTTCTTTGATCCATTATTAGAAGTGTCTTTATTTAGAGTACTTTGATAATATATGTGAAAGTAAATTCAGGGGACACAGCATCAAAAAAAGTTAGGCCTACTGTATTTTCTTGAAAAAGTCAAAATATCATCTATTAATTTTTTTGTACCATATAAAAAGTTCTTGAGATCCGTTTATTGAAGGTAACTCAGTTTCTGCAGTTAGTATCAAGGAGAAGGTATAGTATCTGGATCAAGGTGCTGGCTCAGCACTTGTTCAGACTCTTTGAATGGCTCCTCAGAGATGCCTTCGTCTTTCCATGCAGAAACACTGACGAATTTGCACTGCTGGTGCCTGTCTTTATCACTCTTTGGGAGCAATGTGTAAAGAGGAAAATGTGCTGATCTGCTGATCCGTGGGCATGGCCTTGCACAGAAAGGAAGGATGGCAGGGCAGTGTCATGCTCTCTGTTCTGCATTCCCTACAGACTTATTCCAGTAGCTCCCTGTTTGAAGGGAAATTGGCTAGTAGAGGCATGAAAGAGGGTGCACTGCTTTCCTACATACCTCACTTGGTATGTGGGTCTGCCTCAGGTCATTTGAAAGTCCTCCTCCTTTGAGAGCCAGCACTCTCCTATTTTACATAGGAAAATTTTTGTTTAAAGACTGACATGTCAGCAGCCTATGAAATTTCTCATTGTTTCAAACATTTTTTATAATTTCCTAAAGAAAAAATTTCTGGAATTCTGTTTCATAATCACTAAAGCCATTGCTATTTTTTTTTTCTTTTTTTTTTCCTTTGGGGAGGGTGGGGGTCTTTCTGTTTAAATAAATAAGCATATGGCATTTGCCAGTCCCCTGGGGTTAATATTAAAGTCTCCACCAAATTGCTAGGAAGACTCTTAAAGCTTGGATGCTCGGATTAGCAAAGTCTAGAAAATGGATAGAAAGTGTCTGTCAAATTTTATGGTTTGACAAGCACATCTTCAATCTCTAACAGTGAGTCAGTTGTTCTTTACATAAGGCAAAAGACTGGGAAAGCCTCTTTTGTGGCGTCTTCTGGTGAAAATGCAGTGAGGAAATTGCCTTGCTCCCGTGCTGTGTTCATACCACCTTTGACTGTCCCACTTGCCCTCAGAATCTCCAGCTGACCTCATTATTCTTTGATTTCTGCTTCCAATTTTCAGAAAACCCTTGTCCACTGAGGCAAACAGAAGAGACTGTAGCAAACCGTCTACGCAGCTCTTAAGACCCGTGGTTTTGCTATCATACCAAGGTATTTAGGGAAAAAACCCAACACTACACAGAGAATAGTTAGTAGTACACATTACTGTATGCAAGCTATTTAAGAGGAAATTAAAGACATTTTAGTTTATGCTTTCAGCGTTAAAGCTTAAAAAAATATTTATGTCCATGTTAAAAACCCTCACGGAAGTGACATCTGAATTGATTTTGCCTTGAATTTTGCAGACATGGAAATGTACATTTTAGCAGCTTAGTCTTTAAACATGTAATGGGGTAAAAAAATATTTCTTGTTAACTCAAAGGCTGTATTATCAAAGGCTGTTTGTCTAATGTTGATGTCAGCAAGGAAGGCTAGCTGTGCTCTGCTCACTGCCTTCTCAGTGACCATTCACTGCAGCTCCATCAGCTGCCTCTCCTCTGATCAAATCCAAGAAGAGCAGAGGGCACAATCTTCCCCTCCTCTTTTCCCTTCCCCTTTCTGTTTCACCTTTCCCAAGCTCATTTTCAGTGTTAAATAACTTTGGAGTGATTGCAGTAAAGACTCTTCTGGTGTTCCGTGGACT
Source organism: Nestor notabilis (assembly GCF_000696875.1). NCBI lineage: Eukaryota > Metazoa > Chordata > Aves > Psittaciformes > Psittacidae > Nestor > Nestor notabilis. Next base: position 75,335 of record NW_009935134.1, on the reverse strand, counting down.
GGCTCAGTGTCAGGCCCCTCTGCTCTGGGTCAGATTCCAAATTCCTCATTAAGACAGGACACCTGTGACCTGAAAAGGTTGCTCTGCCCTCCACAGCACAGGACAGACACCTCCAAGGGATTGTCTTGACCTCACCAGCTTGCCTGGAAGTCGTGTGCTGCATTTCCACTGCACCATGTGCTTGCCTAGATACTGCGTTCCCCCCTTCTCCTGAAGGAGCAAAGGTCATCCCTCTCCCTGCCTTGCTTAGGGACCACAGGTCTTGCTCCCTGCAGCAGCTGCTGCTTCCCCTTCTCCTGCATGAGGGCAGAAACTGGAGAACTGCAACGAACCCTCTCTGGATTTGCTCCTAGAACTGTTCCCGAAGAGCAAGAGCAAAGATTTGTTTCACAAACAAGTCTCAGGAAAGGGAAGGAAAGCAGTTCTGCTCCCTGCCCTCACTCTTCTTCATCCCCATATTTATCCAGATTTTATTAAAACTTGTCCCCAAAGAAATGGAGAAAGGTTATGTGTCTTCCAAGTCATCTCTGCCCTCAGTACCATCATCACTTGCACTGAAAAGGCAGAAAGAATGAAAAGAGGATTAGGTCATAGCTGTACAATTACACCTCTAGGCTTCTTCATATTTTAAAATTGCAAGTTTAAATGAGAAACATCAAATATAAATCTTGACAGATGCTTACTAATGTTTTCCTTATTCATCTACATGAAAATACTATAAACACTTCACTCTGATGACTTTTTAACTTTTTTCCTACAAAAATTAACAGAGCTCTTCCTGTTTGTTCACAGCAATAAAGAAATTACATACCTATACCTAATTAGCAGTGATTTAAATATAGAAGCATATGGATACATGAAGGAAAATATTCCCTTATGTGCCTATTTCTGTATTTCAGTGGGTGTTTAGGTTACTCTGATAGCATTACATTAGAAGGAGAGCACATATATAGAATTTTGTCAATTCTAATGTCATTATTTGACTTGTATAATGCTACATAATCATGTAATTGGGGTAAATATACTTAGTATTTGCAATCTGCAACTATTTGGCAAAATGCTATTCAGAAATGCCAGCACATTGTGGTGGTATATAGAGGCTAGTTGAAATAAGACAATCACAGAAATTCTTCTTTGTCCCATTTCTCACATGAAATTCCCGTTTGCTAACTGCACTATGTCTTCACCATTGCTGACTTGCTTATATTCACGTTTACATTTCATTCATATCCACTGACGTCTTTCTATGTGTTTCATTACTAATTGTTTTCCTCTGTTGGGAAGTAAGACATCAGAAATTTTCTGGCATTTCTGATCCTATCTAACCATGCACCACTTCTTCTTTAAGCAAGCACAGTGAGCCTTTCATTTTCCAAGGGTTTCCACTAATTTTCTGGGTGACCATCCAGCACAAGATGAGAGAGCAAAAACCACACTAACTTCTGGCCTTGGTTTCAGTTTGATAAAGCACGAGAATGGCCCTTTCACTGCAAAGGCATTACACTGAGTGCAGGTGTCAAGGCACTGGGGGGATGCAGGAGTGTGAGAAACAGCCAGGGTCTGCCTCGTGCTGAGCACAGACATTTCCAGGCAGAGGAGTGGCAGAGATGAGTGGTTATGAACAGACTGCAAACCCCCTATTCCCCACCCACAGGCACTGCTTGGGGGATAGTGGATTGGGAGTGAAGCACTGAAGCAGAACATGGAAAAGTGGGCAGGAAAGGTGCTGTTTTAATTTTTGCCATCTTGATTCTCACTGATCTATTTTAACTGGCAATGAATTAAAACTAATTTTCTCCCATCTGTTTTGCCCAAAACAGTAATTGGTAGGCAATCTCCCCTCATTTATCTCAAGCCACTTGCTCTCTTGTTCATGAGTTTTTCTCTATTTTCTTCCCCCATCCTACTGCAGGGAGTGAAGTGAGCAGCTGGGTAGGAGTTTGGCTGTTAGCCATGGCTAAGCCACAGCAAAAAGACTTTGGATGTTTGCGTGCTAAATCTCTCAGACCTAAGAGACTTTCCATCAAGCCCAGAATTTCAGAAATGAGACTCAAGCCCTGCCTGAGCTCTGCTCTCCTTTTATTCCAGTTTGGTCAAACATTTCAGCAATCCACTTAGATGCATTTTAAGTTTTAACACAGTTGTTATTAAGCAAAGCACTTGAGCAGGATTTGGGCATTAGTGATAAACCTTCTTCATTTTCACAGCTGAAATACTGATTCAGTTCTCTTTCCACCAGTTGCTGGAAGGTCTCCAGCAGTGTGCCACATTATTCTTACTTTGCTTTTTTCTTCAGAGCGCTAAACTGGCCTGTATTTCCAACTAATGCATAGCACTTTTTATCCCAGCACACACCTTCTGATCCAAGCACTGCAACAAAATCAGATTTCTATGACAGAGCCTGGTTTTTTCCCATCACATAGCATAGTACCACATTTAGAGCAATTAGAAGTTGCAAGTCTCTAAAGTACATGCATTCCAAATGCATATTTGAAATACATTTTCTATTTTCAGGCAAAAAAAAAAGACAATTTAGAGCACATCACAAAAGAGAGAATGAGGAATGGACTAGTCTCCTTAGCAGCTGCAATCAGCTGTTATGACATACATGAATTTGGTGATACATTTTGAGATATTTGAAGTATGAGGGATAATTTAGTTGTCAGGGTGTTCACAGTGTAACTTCCCCACTTCTCCATGTCCTATCCAAGCAGATACGAGGGGACACACGCAGGCGAGACACAGGGCATTGGGAGGGCAACATTACCTATCATGCTGTCGTCCTAGACCTTCCCCAGGTACATCCGAAGGCAGGAGGAAAGAAGGCACTCAGACACACATGCACACAAAGAGAAGAAATCTACAGTGAGATGTAATTAACCACTGAACAGCTGCTAATGGGAACCATTTATTGGAAGATTTAAGACTAGTTTTCATGAGCAAGAAATGTTACCGCTGCACTACTGGGGACAGCTGCTGTCCTTGGGGATCTGGGCTCCCAGATCTCCAGTTTGGGGCCCTTGATTTTAAAACCTTGTAGGTTTTAATTCAATACAGTGCTCTGCAATTGATTAGGAATCTCATTAAGGGAAACAATGCTTTGCTATGTAATAAAATCTTTAAAGGAGGGTGCCATATGACAGGCAGTGACTTCTTAAAGGGAATGTGATCACCCTTGCTCTGAAACTCAGAAAGTTGCTTTTTAACATTGCAAGCACACAGATGGAGCTGAAATTTTAATTTCCTTATCTGCTTCTGCTGTGGACAATCCTGCACCTGCAGATTTTTACAACGTAATACATGATTTTGTTCAGTATTTTCCAAACTCAGAAGCCACAGTGTCCTTTAAAGGTCTGGAGATATTCTTGAACAGGATGTCATTACCGAGTCTGACAGGTTCATTGCAAGCATGCACTAAGTAGATTTTAATACAAACATTGTTAATACAACTTGGTCAAATACAAGTCATCATTAGGAAGAGGTACGTAATGCAAGAAAGTAACTGTCACTTTAAATCAGCTTTATATTGTAGTTATAGATTTCTAATATACATTTAATTAGAGTGATTACAAACCCTTATAAATTATCAGCTAGGTCTTTGGGAATATTACTCCCTTTATTTCACTCTGCTTTAATTTATTGCTCCTAAATAGAGGATAATTATCATTTGCAGCCAGCTGCTCCTCAAACACGCCAGAGAAAAGGGATTTGTTTCTGAAGCTCTTCCTCAGTTGTTTCTCCTTTTTTATTTTTTCACACAGACACATTTCCTGTGCTTTCCCTTTTAGGCTGATGAACAGACCAGTCTTATGGACTCCTAGGACTGGCCATCACAAGTTATAGAGATGGATGGTGGATGCCAGGGGCATGCCCATGAGGACTCATGTGGCCAGTTATGCCCTGGCCTCTGTCTGGACAACTGAGCCAAAATCTGCCCACGTCGGTAGCCAAAGTATGGGTGAGACCCTTGCACTCATCCAGTCAAGTAGAAGGGAGCCCTGCAACTGAGACAAGGGAAATGTGAACAGGAATTAAATGAAATGGCAATGTGTTGGAGAGAGTAAAAAAGGAGTTATTTACTTGTCTTTGCTATTATCCAGTTTTCTGGTCTGTTGTGTTGCAATACAACAGCCAGTAACAACATATATGTGTGTGTTTCATAAGTTCTGTATTTAATCAAAAAGGAGAGATTTAGACCCAGAGTCCCAAAAGATGCAAAGCTTAATTGCAGGAAGTTCCTCTCCACAATTTTAGGTGACATGAGAATATCATCACCTCACCTGAGCTGGTACAAATGGTCTGAGCATGGCGCCACTGACAACTGGGCAATGCAAACCATGGCATGAACGTTATGCGGGCCATGGACCACACCTGACAGGACAGCATACCTGCAACCGACACAGAGGTGCAGTGGGATGTCATCATGCCCAGAGGGACTGGCAGCCAGTGCTGCCAAATGGTTATAATGGTCCTCAGGGCTGGTGACAAGGGTAGCACTGTTACACCCATGTCTGACACTGCGTAGCATCTCAGCTGGTACCGTCATGTTCTGGAGTCAAGCCACTGCCCAAAGCTCACCACTAGGACCAGCTGGAACAAGCATCATTAATGCATTGGAGATGCGAGAGAGGCAGGTCTCAGTTGATGGGGGTGTCTGAATGCATGAAAAGCTGTTTCTGGCAGAGCCTGTCCCCTGCAGCATCCCATCATTTGGTGTTCCTTTTCCTCCCCTTGGCATTACATAAAGCACGTCATAAAGATTTGCAAAATTGGGATATTCATTAGAGTATTTTAACTTTGTCCTAGTAACAGCCTAACAGAAAAAGCTACTGACAAGTTCTTATTGCAGTTTTAAAATTAAGTCAGAATAAAGAAGCAGAAGGAAAGATGAAATAGCTGTAGATAAAATCTCATTTAGAAAAACAGGGCTGTGGTACAAGGAACACAGCTATCAGTCCCCCTCAGGGTAACAGGCAATGCTTTTCATGAAGTTTTGTTGACACAAACAGGACTGCTGTGTGTGAACCAAGTGGTAATGAATCAAGCTTAATGTAGCATTATAAATTCCAGTGCTCTGTAAGAATTAGAGGTACGTAACAGACAGCAGGACTGTGACAAGTGTCTGTATGGCTCTTGTTAAAGACACCTTTGGTAGAGGACAGATAAAAGAGCACTGTAAAATACTGCACTTTCGATAATGGATTAAAATCCATGCTTGCTTTTGGGCAGAACACTGTTACTTCCTTTTGCTTGCAACTGACATTGGTCAGCTAACCAATGGACGCTTGATTGAATTTATTTCTTTGTTAAATGCATAGGAAATAGTGCAGACAATCCAAATGGAATTTATTAGCAGAGCCTTAATGATTCAGGTCTGTATCAGGGAGAAGAGAGGAAGGTACAAGGCATCATTTTCTCACAAATATAAAAGATAATGCAGCAGAAAGCTGGGTTGACTCTTTTCCTTTAGTTTTTAATGCTTCCCCCTTGCTGCCTTTTTGTAAGTGGATATCTGAAACAATAGGTAATAGAGCTATTGCTAAGGGAAAAACCTAACCATTTCAAGATGTTTTTTGATCTCACGCTCATACCTCTAAGAACATAGTCCTGTGATCACTACTGCTTATCAGTGCTATCAGGTTCCTCAGCAGTACAAATATGATCCAAAGCAGGCACAGGCAGATTTCTGTTGAACAACCTCCACAACCTGAGAGGAATTTATTCCAGCTTTAGGTGATGAGGAGCACTGGCTGAAGAGGACAGCAGAAAACTGATCTTGTGTAAAGCTTCTCAGTACAAAGGTAGCCCATCCAACTTTTCTGAAACAAATCTGAAACCACAGGTTGAATTCATATCATGTCAATGCACTGTGTCATTTTGGGTTTACTATCAGGAGCTGTGCAGCCAGATTTACCACACCATGCAACCACAGCCTTGGACCTAAAGTCCAAGCACACCCCATTACAGTCCCAGAAAGCTTAATTCACTCACACCTGAACTCTTTAGAGGGGGTGTTGTCCATTGACTCCAGGCTAATTATATCAACAATAACGAAGGCTTAGTCAAAAGTTGAAGAGGTTTCTGATACATGAGCACTAAACCAAGCAAGATTTATGGCGTATATTACACTGCATCAGTCTTGCATGTAGCCCTGTCTGTATATAACCAGCAACGACAGCAGGGTCTTAAGAGCCTGGACAGAAACGTGAGCTGTGGTGTCCTCTGCATCCTCACACTGTGGCCTCCAGGCTGCAAGCACTGAACTACACAGCTAAGGTTGAGGACTTACGAGTCTCCACTGTGGTTTCATTGCATGCTTGCTTGTGCATGCTGTTACATACGACAGTGTGCTGATGCAGGGCCAGTGGCACCAAAGGAACCTGCTGCAGTTACCCTAGCCTAAAGCATAACTTTTAATGTTTAATTGCAATGTTTCAGTTCCTGCTTTCAGTGGCCTTTCATGGACTTCTGCTTTTGAATTGGTAGCATGTATCTGAACTTTTCTTGACCTTTTTGTCACTGGATGATGCAAGTTTGCTTGGAGGGTATATTCCATTATACTTGTAAGCATCTGGGGAGAAATTAAGTTAGCACAATGCCTCAGAACAGCATATATTTCTCTATAACTCCAATTGTCTCATTTTAAGATCAAAACACAGACATAAATGCTGCATAACGCCCATGCCAATATGATTTTCATCACTCTCTCACAGATGATCTAAGCTCCACAGCAAGCATTTCTCAACACTGTTTAACAACAAACACAAGCCACTTCTTCACATTTTGCCTTCCTTTCCTTGTTGGCTTCTTTCAGTAGAGTTTTTCCTGGCTCCAGGGAGAGCAGAGATCAATAACTCAAATCTAATATTAGAAACGTCTTCAGAAGAGCTGCATCTACGGGCATGCTCCTCACATGCCATGCCCCCCACAGCACCAGGTAGCAGCACCCACGGCATGGTGCTGGCCCACCCCTGGTTGTGCACCACGGGACATGAACACCCTGCCACTTACACCCTGTTTGCAGTACCTGTATCCCTTGCAAGTAATTTGGAAGAAGGAAAGGTGTATAATAACGTTTGCATTATTACTTTCAGCTGCTGGTATCTTAAGGGTAGATTGAAATTATTCTCAGGGTTGAGAATAATATTTCTATATCGTTGCAAGGCCTAAGGAGCTACAGCAGCTTGAAAATAAGCTAGATATTACTTTTCCTTGAGTACTGGGCTCATCTGGAAGACAGTAAACAAGTTTGATGATAGGTGGCTGCAGTTTGCTACTCAACCATGGAATTATATGGTTCTCACGGAGCACATTTTGAGTGGTAACATTACCAGCGCTCTCACCATATGGTACATGGACAGGCGCACTTAGAATTCTGCAGGTTTATTCTCCAGCCCCACAAATTACTGAGAGGAGACTTATGATCCTGTATGCGGGTATTTGACTACTGCCAAGATCTAGAGAACTGCTTTTTCAAGCAAGACCATTTGTTAATGAAATGTAAAAATAGCTAAAAATTTGTTTCTCTCACTCCTTGTTTCACAGCAGGAAAGACAGCATACAGTTCTGTAATAGCTATTTAATGCCGTGACAAAAGCAGTATCCAGAGGTAGCAAGGCTATTTTTTAGTCTATCCAGTTTTTCTATGAGACATTATCTTCTGTCAACACCATTCTTAACTTCTTAGCAACGTAACATCCTCTTTGCAGCCTGTTCAGCTCTACTCCCAATGCTTAAATATGATCTTATAAAAATAACTGTTTCAGGAACCACACACAACATTTTGTAACAGGTAAACAGAGTCTGACTGAAGGCAAAATGGCTAATTAAAGTATATCCAGTACTGTCTGGTAACCGAAAAGAAATTAAGATTCATCTCTTAGGGCGCTGATCAGCACCAAGTATTGCTGCTAACAGAGGAGCCTGGCAAGGATGGAGAACAAAAGCCTTTCCTTTTCATACACCAATTTAAACCCAGAATGCCAAGGGTTCTCCATAGAGATCACCTCAGTGCTTCCAATACAGATAAATAGGGGTTGAGGAAGGGGCAGGGGGAGGGAAATCTGACTTCAAGTACCACTTTAAAAATAAAATCGACATGTAACTTATAAAAACTATGGGATTTGAGTTGTTTTTAAGAATAATGTCTCCAGTTAGTGATAGGATACTGACTGAAAGGTAATTTTCTAAAAAACAGATGCTAGGACTGGCATGGAGTCCAAAAGAAAGCAGTATAATAACAGTAGCCAATTCAGTGGAGAAGGAGAGGCTAACTCCTCTCTTCCCATCCACTGTTTTAATTTGAAGAAGTCAGGAATGATAGACAAGTTCGAAGGACTAAGACGCAATTGCAACAATCTGAAGACTCAATGGCCAATAAACCTGCTATCCTGTTAGCAACATCCAGCATGAGACCGGAGGAGTAAATATGAAAAACCTCAAACAATATGTTTCAAGCTTACATAAGGTGAGAGGAAAAACCTCTATGAGGCTGAAATTTGCATCTCCCTTATATCCACCCACATGCACAAGGAACAGATATATTGATCTCAATTTACTGTATTTTTCCATCAGATACACAGAGAGTGGGGCAAATAGTGCCTTCTTTTCATAAATCAGATATCACTCAATAGCACAGGCAGAGCCTTGAAATATAGTGGAATGCATTTGATTTCCAAAATCTCTATTACAGTTGCAATAAAATTACAGAAAGGAGAGGCAGAATTGCCTGTATGCAAATAAATGTCTAGCAAAATTGGAAGTTTTTTAAATGTATTTCTAAAATGCAGAGCAATAAACCCATGCTAACATTATCATCACCACTCAGGCATTTAAAGATTTGCGAGACACATTTGCCATGCCTGCAACCACCTTCTTTTTTCCCCAGTACGATCTCATTAAATGAACAGCAGGATAATATTTCTGAAATGTACGCATAACAACGCGGGGAAATATGTTATTCCTCATACTTGGGCTGTTATTCCCAGTGTAAATATTGTCTATCTTTGGTTTCCCAACTGTATTTTTAAGAGGATGGATAGGAAGACAGCATACAGATTGGATCTCTTTCAGTTTGCATGCCTAAAACTATAATATAAGAAGGACACAATATATAATATACACATGTACTGGAGCACAGTACAGAGGGTGCCTGAAAGAATCTTCCAATCCAGGCAACATGTTTGGAAAAGGCTGCAGCTAAATCAAGGGCTTTTCCATAAAGACTAGCAGCCTTGCCAAGAAGGAGCAAATGGTGAGGAGCAAGTCAGAGGAGGACACTGACATTGCTAATGCACCCTGTCTGTGCTCCTGCTGTTCCCTGGGCAGGCTGAGGGACCTAGTGGATGTTGGTCCAGTCTTGACTGGGGTCTTGGTGCTGGATGGCCCTCAAAGTGCTCTCCAGCCTATGAAACCCTGTAGGTCTAGGATGATGAACACTAACTGATGTTTTGTTACTGTCTCATTGGGTTTTGGAGAGGATGGAGCGGGAAGGAGTAACAGGGTAAGTTTTGTGCCCTGGTATGGGCTGGTGGGTAGTTGTAGGCAGACAGGATCCCTTAATTCTGCCAGCATAACTGGACAGTGTCCACTTTACCTGAGCCAGAGTGCATCTTCCACATGGTTGGTCTGCCTGTTAGGCCACACACTTCTGGCCAGTGCACTTGGGGACAGATACCTCTGTCAGACATATCGACTTGCACTCATGTAAACATAACCCCAGCTGCAGAAGGGTGGCCGTTTTCCTTCCATTGTGCTGCTATTACTATTTCAAAGAGCATTCTCTAGGAAGGGGATTCTCCCTCTGTCATCTTCTGGGCTGGGAGCCATGCTGGGACCTGCAGCAGCACTGTGAATACCACATTCCTGACATATTGCACATTCTAATGGGATTTCAGAAAGCTTCACAGGGGGCAAATAATACTTGTATTTTGCAAACAAGATGCAGAGGCATGGGAAAATGGCAGTCACATGGATCCCAACTCTCCTGTTTTCCAATTCGCAGTTTTATCCAACTCACTTTCCTCAGCAAGCTATTGTTCTTAGGCTGTGCTGTGCCAGAGCCACCAACCCTTGAGGTCCTGGAGCCCTAGCAAAAAATAATCCGCAGCCCAAAGATGCCCTCAAGCTTTAAACCATACAAACTGAGCTCCTGACTCACCTGCTGGGAAACCTGCCAGTAACTGATCTGCAACACTTCATCTTGCTGCAACATTCACCGTCAGCTTGGCATATAGCTGAATTCCTAATGATATTAAAGAATTTATATTACTAGTGCTGTATTAAAAAAAAAATAAATTCTTTAACTTCCAGAAAAATCATGTCTGCTAGAGAGAGCACCATCATAACTGCCACACGAAAGGAAATGAAGATGAGGATTAGCCAGCAGATAGCGTCTGTAGGTTGTTTCTATGGATGAGGAGGGGAATGGGGTCATTTTAATTCTAGAAGCAATTTGGTTGCTGAAGCTTGTCTTCATTTACATTTAAGTGGTTATTGCATCCTTCTTATGCACTTATGTGCGTTGTTTAACTTCAGGCTCCCAGAGAGTCCACAGACAACCTTTATGTGTTTTTAATCAAAGACTTCTGGAAAATTTTCTCTGTATTCTCTGTCCTATAACTTAAGCTTCAGTGTTGTATACCAGCTCAGAACACCTATTTTCTTTTGACTTCTTTCTGCCACATCTTTTTTCAGCTTTTTGACAGAACCTGCTTTCTTTTTAAAAGGTTCTGAAATCCTCCATGGAAGTCCAAAAAGGAAAGACTTTCTGTCTTCTTTGCAGTATAAAAACATTAAACATTTTCTTCAGTCTTCTACAGGGTGAAGGTCCCGAAACAAATATAAAGTTATTTTCTGTAACAGCCTTACAAGCCTAACATCAATGCTTTCCATGGAACAGCTCTCACTGGAACAGATTTATATAATCCCCGGGCCTCAAAAAGGTATCTTGCAATTACGCCAAACCTTTTGTGAGAAACTCGTGAAGTTTTAGTGCATCGCTGAGCAGTTAACATCTGTGATTTCCTACTGAGTTCTGAGGTCTAAATCAATTAGCAGTAATTGGGACTGTTTACAGTGGCTATTCATGTGGAACAAGCATATGCTGGAATTTTAAACTAAATATTTAAGTTCCTGCACCAAGTGATCATACTGCAAATTTCAAAAAATATTTTGACCCCATGCTGTGCTGTAGTTAGTAACTCGTTGTTCTCTGCAGAAGCTACTTCCAGCCTTTTAAACAAAGCTGAAATCATAAAGTTTGGAGAAAAAAAGTGGATTTCATTTTATGTTCTCCATTTCTCAACATCTAACTGTTTATGCTGCACTAAAATCACATGAATCTGAATTAATTAAATGTAACAAAACTGCTAATTTTGCATGAAGTGGTCTTGAAAATTTCCTTCTGCTTACTAAGGTAATAAACCTACCACATCAAATTACACTCAGAAGTGCTATATGCAGTATTCGTAAGGGATCAGAGCCACTGACAACGCTAGTCAGTTGTGCAGAATTAAGCTGCGTGGTTTTAAATAAACCTGCTGATCTTTCAGTATGGAGAAGGTACCAAACCAAGTTAGCTGAGAGCTTGCTGTGGTGTTTCCCTGGCTACCTGGGAGTGAATTCCTCAATTAATGCCTAGCTAGTGTACTCCAAGGATGGAAGGAACAATACATTTCCAAACTTTCCATGGTTTGGGAGCTTTCCAAACCTTCAAATAAGAAAGAAAAGTGGCTTGATTCATTAGAGTCTGCAAGTTCTCAGTGTCTTTAAGTGGTTTTACCAGTGAGAGCACTTCTGGAAGTCAGCTTCATTGAAGAGACTGAACGTAGATGTCAATCCATTGCAGATGCTGCAGTACCTGCAGAGGAAGGGAGGTGCAATTTATCCCTGTTTAGTAAATAGGAACAAGGAGCTACTGAGAAGTTGTGACACAGAGACACTGAGAGACACATCATTTGCACTAGTGATGCTGAGGAGCTCTTTCACCTTTCTGCTGAAGGAAAAGCTAGATTGTGTTTGTAAAAATGACTATTGTATATTAGAAGTGGAAAGGGTTAGTACAATTGCTTATTTCCATCCTGTTACGTTGCCAGGGAAATCTATAAAAAATACAATCATTACTGGAGAAAGCCAGTTGAACAGAGAAATGCTTTTAAAAAACCGAAAGTTGAAGGGAGACGCAATTATGTTTTTTTCAGGTCAATAGACACTTTCACTCAAGAGGACAATTACTGAATAGCAAACAAGAAGATGTAAAGCTACGAGCTGGTTTAGCAGCTATAACTGGAGAACACCACCATCAGCCATTTGCCAGTGATTTTTTCAAAGCTAAATAAATGTCTACATGAAGAAAAGCAGGGGAGGCTGGAAATGCATGCGACTTCTTTGTGAATATACATCTAAATTGTCAAAGTGTTCTCTCTGTCCCCATTGCTCCATTTACAAGTCTCCTTCCCTGGGGCCAGGAGTAGACATGGTGGCCTGGGAAGCCACCGATCCCCATGACGCCTTTGCAAAAGGGTGACAGGCTCTAGCAGGTCCACCAAACCTTTCTCCTGCTGTTGCCACCCAACACAGCTTCTTGTCATTGTCATGTTTACTCTTCCAAAGACAGGAGCCTGCTAGTTGCCTTTTCACCAGATCTTCAGCCAAACAGCCACTTGAACTCAGCCCTTCCTCATCTGGAAGTTATGCGTCCTGTTTCTCCCTTTCCTCTTCAGCCCTCTGCACCCACTGGCCATCCCACCAGCACCCTTGCCTCTGTATCCTGCTTTGGGCCTCTCTGCCTTTGGCATTTTACAGTCTGAGCAAACACAGCCACAAAGGGTTTGATCTGTTGAGCACAGTGTCTTCAAGGTGAAGAGTTCTCCTTGCTTTGCCTGGGAGGTAAATGTCAACAGTGCTGTTATTCCAGTGGTAATGGGCTGTCCTCACAGATTCACGGAGTGCTTGAGGTTTGAAGGGACCTCTGGAGGTCATGTCATCCTAGACCCAGTTGCCCATGACTGTGTACAGACAGCTTCTGAATATCTCCACAACCTCCTTGGGCAACATGTGCCAGTGCTTGGTCACCTCACAGTAAAGTAGTTCCCGGGGTTCAGACAGAACCTTCTGCATTCAGTTTGTGCCTGTCACCTCTTGTCCTGTCACTGGGCACCACTGAAAAGAGCCTGGTTTTGTCTTCTTTGCATCCTCCTTGCAGGTATTTATATACACTGATAGATTTCTCTGAGCTTTTTGTTCTCCAGGCTGTACATCCACAGCTCCAGTGAGATGCTCTGGTCCCTTCATCATCCTTGTAGCCGTTTGCTGAACTCTTTCCAATAGCTCCATGCCTTTCTTCTGCTGGGGAGCCCAGAACTGGACACACACTGCAGGTGTGGCCTTACCCAGGACAACAGTGTGGAGTTAAGGGGAACCTGCTGGCAACACCCTTCCTAATGCAGCCCATTAGCCTTCTTTTGGTAGTAAGGGCACATTGCTGGCTCATGGTCAGCTTGGTGTCCACAGAGATTCCCAGGTCCTTCCCTACCAAGCTACTTTCCAGCTGGGTGGCCCCAGCCCATCCTGGTGCCTGGGGTTGCTCCTCCCCAGGGGCAGGGAGAGCACTTGCACTTCCCCGTGTTGAACTTCATGAGGTTCCTGTCAGCTCATTTCTCCAGCCTGTGCCTGTCCTCCAAACAGCACTACAAACATCTGGCATATCAGCCACTGCCCCAAGTTTTGTGTCATCCTCATGCCCCCTGACCCACCTCACCTGCAGAGGAAGACCATGGCTGCTGGCAAAGCTGGGCTCCAGGCTGGAGCCCCACTCCCAGCTCTGCCACAGGGAGCATCCAGGTGCCAGCAAAACCATGCCTCACTGCCCTTTGGGCTCTATCCAAGCAGCACTCCTGGTGCAGTGATGGTTGGAGGGGGCTGTCCTCCAGAAGGCCATGTCCCTGTCCCACCAGTGACCTTACAGTAACTATTTTGCCCTCCATAACGTGAACCATTTAAATCCTGCCTGCACTGCACAGCATGTGAATGAAGGCTGTTTGTGTAATTATCTTTCCATAACCTAATTCTGCAGAACGTGGTTCTCATCTACATCGTGTCTCCTTTCCACTGCTCTGACATTGCAAAAAGGGACAGGCAGTTTAACAGGCTTCAAGAATCTTTGATCCAGCAAATACAGCAAAGCGAAAGAAAATGAGGCTTACAGCCTTCCAGAAGTCTGACCCTGTGTATTTTCTTTAATTGCAGCAGTCATTCCTTGTTCTTTCTTCACATGCATTAGCTTTGTGATTTATTTCTTTTTCATCCTAGCCAATCTCCTATTGCTTTCCCTGCGTTTGCTGGATTTAAGGCAGGTAATGCAAATTTAGAAATGCGTCCTTCCAAAATTTGTTACAGTCCAATTCTTTCACTGTGTTTCACTATTTTGAACCCAAAATATCTCTAGTTTGAGGAGCTGAGTAGTCATAGGGTGAATACAGACCAGGACAACTGATGTATTTTCTTGACGTGACATCTCATCCCATTCCAGTTTAAGTGTTTAAATTGCCTTTAAATATGCGCTTTGATATTCAGGCTCCACTGTCTTTACTATGCTGATATTGCAGTACTTTACAGTAATTTCTAAGTCTTTATTTTCCATTGAACAACACATGCCTCATATTAAACAGTTTCAAGTGTATTTGAGAGACGAAAGGTGACAGATCTTGTAATTACCTCATTTCTCATTAAAGACAACTTAGTACCCAAGGGACCCATATTAGAATAAATATTCTATCTCCTGTTTATTAACCTTTGTTCTTTGAAATAGTGAATAAGTGCTGATAAAGCTATCATTATTGTGACTGCCTCAGGAGCTGATGATGTTTCCCCAGCTTTTAATACAGTTTGGAGTCACCTTACCAAAACCAAATAGAACTTGACTTTACTATGCTCCAGACTGTCTGTATTTCTAACACATACTTTAAACTTAAATATACAGGTGTTATCAGCTGATATCTTGCTATCTAATATGAATAAAACCTACTATGTAACTCTTGGATAGTGTTATATATGCTAAGTTGTAGTGAAGCAAGAGCAGAAATATGCAGAGTCTGTAAGTTCCTTTGGCCAATGTTTATTTTGGAGAGTGAGCTCTTTTTGGCAAGCCAAAGTGAGATGCTTCAAAATTAAGTTCCCCAAATCCTAAATTTGGCTGTTATAGAGCAACTTATTTTCTCAAACCCAAGATAAATATCCTGAAGCAGAAGAATTCATACTGCTTCAATAACTGAGCATTTTAGATCTGGAGATTTCCCCTTAATGAAGTATTATTGTTTTAACTGCAGAACCTTAAAAGAAACAGAACAATGAGAAAATAGAATAAGCATTGGTTTAGTAACAAAACAGGACTGTGCCTTGATAGAGAATAGGCAGCTGTGGTCAAGAAAATAGTGGAATATCTCAGTACTACCATGCAATTTTGGACAAACTTGGTAGGAATAAGTCTAGTGAATATAAGAAACAAGGTAACTGGAATCAAGAGGACTAAACTTTCAATGAGCTCAGTCATGATCTTCATAGTAAGTTAACTTGGT
Organism: Nestor notabilis; assembly: GCF_000696875.1. Classification (NCBI taxonomy): domain Eukaryota; kingdom Metazoa; phylum Chordata; class Aves; order Psittaciformes; family Psittacidae; genus Nestor; species Nestor notabilis. The sequence goes on along the minus strand of NW_009935134.1, from coordinate 59,760 downwards.
AGCATTTATTATCCCTGTGCGTATTAATATTTTTGGGCTCCGTGATCAGACAACAAATGGATGTTCCTTCATGGTTCTATTACACTTTTTTTGCATAGAATTTCAAAATATATTTTTCCAATCCAAAAAAACAATGAATTGGATGTCCTGTAGAGATTTCAAAGATACCAAAGAGATTTAGGGTTGAGTTCAAACGTTGTGCTATGGATGCCTGTCATGGACACCAAAATGATTTTAGTCATTGCCAGTCTAATAAGCCCTGACCACAGGCACTAGACAGTAGATGCTCTGAACCACTCATTAAGTTTCTAAACAGTGCATGGGAGGATGGACAAAATATGGTTCTCAAAAATGCAGCCCCTACCAGCGCTAATGGATCTGGGCAACAGCAAGATTTCAGTGGTATTAAAACATCTCTGGAGAAAAAATCCAGTGTTTATATAGCCTCTTTATTTTTTGCTAGGAAAACCCTCAAGAATGGTAACAACCATTTTTTATAAGAACTGGAAAAAAGAACCGAAATTCAGTTATGACAGTGATGGTCACACTGTCTGGTTTGACACCTTGTTTAGTGGCGACTGGTAGCAATACCTTCTTGCCTAGACATCTGACACCTACCTCAGCTTGTTATTTTCCTGTGCATCTCCTTTAAGGGCTGATTCATTTCAGTAGCATTTGTTGCAAGCAGAACCCATTGGAGCACCAAGTGACAGATGAGAACATGAAGACTTCCAGTTATCCAGTTCAGTACTCATAAGCGATACAGGGAGCCAAGTCAGAGGCAGGTAACCAGAACATTTGCTGAAGTCCTTCAAAAACGTGTTACTGAGTTTGGAAAAGAACACTTAGCTTTCCTAGTTTGCTTACTAACCAAAGATTATACAGTGTGAATCAAAATACAGTCAATCCTCCATTTCTCTGCTTGAGAGACGTAGCCAATTCTTTTAGACTGCAGAACTCAGTCTTACTGCATATGACAGGTATACAACTGAATTGAGGTCAGTACGATTTCAAATGGAAAGAAAATCACAGTGGGAAATGCATGGCAACAGAAGAAAGTCAGTGTCTCACCTTTCCTAGATGAGCATCTCAACTATGGGCTAAATAGTCTTCCTCAAGCTCAGGGAATAATTTACAGTTCTGTGAGATGCAGAGCAGCTTTGACAGGTGGGATGGTAAGTGGTACAGCTGGGTCTTTCCCCTTCCAGAAGAAACTAAACCAGAAAAACCAAGGTAAATGTCTTCTGCTTAGTAAATCATAGCAGTGTGCTGTGTGGTCAGAAAGCCATCAGAGCTAGCATGGAGAAAAAGGCAGGACTACATGGCTAGCACAGCAAAGGTTAAATCTAAGTCTGCACCTTCTACAGCTCAGGTAAGTGCTCTGCCCATTTGGTCAGCATTTAAAACTGGGAATTTCACTTGTTAAACTTTTCAAGTTTAACAAGTTCCTGTTAAAAAGGAAGCCTAATAGTCCCCAAGTCTATAGTGGTGACTATGAGGAATGTAGCACTTAACTCCAGGAAAAGGTTCAGAGTTGCTAGGACACAAGACCCTGCCTCCTGAGCACCTCCCGCTCACTGGCTTAGGTGGCTGCTTGCATTTTTCCTGCCCCTGTGACCCCGGGGGATGCAGCCCAGTGGGGCTGTGCACAGCGTGGGCTTGGTAATTCCACCAGGCTCCTCCACCAGTCCCACATGCCACAGCGTCTCACTTTCATTTGTCAAGCTCGCTTTCAGCGTGCCCTCAGCTTTAAAATGGTTGCTAGGGAGTGCTGCTTTTTGCTTGGGAAAACAAAAAGAGGAATGTGAAAAGAGCTGGGTAAGTGCTTATGGGCTTGCGTTACTACATCTATGCCTTTATCACCTTGCTTAAGAGATGGCAGTCATAATTCCCTTTGCTGCTTTATGACTTAGAAGTGGGAGATGCTAGCAAATGTTCTGACATGAGTGCTGGTAAACGACTTGTATCCCCAGCAAACCAGGAGCTGCTCATGAGCAAAGAAAGAAATGAAGAAGATAAGCTCACCCTTAACACAGACATTCATTCTTTCAGAGAGGAATAGAACCACAGCATGACTGAATCACACCAGTAATAAATTCCCCCAGGACCATTGAGGTTCAGGTATGCTCACCAGCATCCTGCTAAGAGCCTCCTTAGCAATCCCTCCTGCAGGAAGAGGTGACTCCCCCTCTTTGCCCCTAGAATTCCACCTCCCTGGTTGCCTATTAGGGCTGAGGCAGCCTTCGGCAAGGAACATCTTGTTTTTAACCAAGTACTTTAACTCCAGTTGGGTTAACAAAAAATCCAAGAGGGAGTATTTATTTACAGCATCCGGAATAGACAACAGTAACAAAGGGGCTTTAAGACATAAGGAAGAGGGCTATACTCAGTCTGCTTACAAAAGAAAGTACAAAAGGACCTTTTTATTTAGTACCCCACTCATTTGCTGCATGTGTTCTCCTGACATGTGTTAGGGATGCTGTCGCCCTGTATGTCACGTGTTGCAGGCTGCACTTGTTAGAGAAAAACCTTCCCTTCACTCCAGCATTTGTAACTAATCTTTCCAGGCGCTCTGAGCAGATTTAATTTTTCCTCTTGAAACTTTCTTTCCATTTGAAACTTACTTCTTTCTAACTTACTCAGCAGATGATCTTGACACTTCTCCAGTTAAATTAAGAAAGTCTCACTTCTCTGGAGATGCAAATGTCACTTTGTCAGACCAGCTGTCATCCCCTGTACTTTACTAGCCAACAAGCACCTTCTTGACTTCTGAACCTCTCCTTCCCTGCTAAGGTGACTCAATTGCTTTTAATGTGATGGTGTCTCCAGGCACAGAAGTTTGTATTTAAAATCAGCTAGAACATTTATAAACACCATTGGTACAAACGCCTAATGCCACAAGTGAACACCATCATTATCATTCCTTGAATGAGATGGTAACACTGGGCTTAAGGCAACTGAAGGAGACAGACAGGAAAGCCTTTCCTCCAAATATGCCATGCAAATCCACAAATCATTGACAACAGAACAGCCCTTGGCACCTATAACAGATATTTTCCTGGAAAATACATCACATTTTCAACCCACATTGACTCTCCATGGAACAAAAGGCAAGTCCAGTACAAACTACAATCAAAGGGCAGTCCATGCTATTTTGACTGTGCATTTGAACAAGGGTAAATTTTATTTCAGGAGTCTGCTCTAGGGATGACCTGTTTCCTTTATGGCTTTCTATATGTTTCTGGACAGGATGACAAGCCAATGACAGTGGAGCTGACAGGTCTATTAGCTGCAGAAACAGGATGGGTGAAAGCTTGTTGTATCACCTCTGGATAATGAGCTGGATTTCCGAATGCAGCCCAAATTCTTGCAGGACAAGCTGAGATGTGACACCTTAGTGGTAAATGAAGCAACACAACCTGAGGACTTCTTTCATATCCAGGGCCTTTATTAACATAGATACTATGTATACTGCAAAGAAGGCAGGAAAAGTCCTGCATAAGACCTCTAGGCTCAGCAGAAAGCAGATTTCAGTTACCTGCAAAAGGCTTCCCAAACAATCCTTTGAGCAAGATGCTGTGGGTGAAATCATCCCAGTGTTTTCCTCTGGCAGCACTCCATTCTAACAAGTCTACAGGTCAGCTTGCTTATTCTTCACCTTTCCATTCCCCTTTGAACTACAGCGTCAGAGACTACAGTTAGTGGCTGCAGGGGTGCAGAGATGGTTGCTGTCCCAGTTTTGATTCCAGGATCTTTTTGTTCTCTCATTACAAATCAAGAAGGGCAAATCGGGAATCCCAGGGAGGAGCCGGGCTGTGATCCTACATCCTGGCATGCTGCAGGGATGGTGGCAGGTCCATGTGTAAAGGCATTACTGTGTAATGATCAAATGCATTTATTCCACAACATCTAAGTCAGAGGTTCTGCTTGCCTACAGCTGGGAAGCTCTCTCTGTTTGGGAATTATTGGTATTCAGTGCTTTCAAACCAATGTTGTTTTTCCCCTATTAAAACATACACTTGAATCACAACAAGCTATCCAGACATGGGCTGTTGCTACACTTGCCTAAAACACTGGCAGTTGCTCTTTTCTGTTCCATCTTGCTTTGTAGCTGTTGTAGAAACCTGCTTCTTCCAAGCTTTTCCAGAGAAATGCTTAACTGTAGAGAAATTTCTTCCCTCGTCTTCTCTTGCTTTGCCTGTGAGAAAACTGGTAAATAAAAAGGACTTAAAAGAACAGAAAGAGAAAAATAAATAAATAAATAAGCACACAAAATCCCAAAACACCAACATTTTTGTTTCTATTCTGGGGTGGTATTGAAAACATGTTTTATTGGGAAACAAAAAAGGAAAAATATCCAAGAGAATTAACTTATTTCAAGAGATATTATCTTTGGGGGGGGACAACCTTTTTTTTGTGAAAAGACTTTCAACCTCTTTTATTAGGTATTTAATATATAGCAAAAGTCAAGAAGGGAGCAGAAAAAGGCTGTTACGTGGAAGCATAGAGACAAACACACAATAGGCATAGGGACAATATTGTTCGCTGTATTCCTAACTCAGATCCTTGTCAGTGCTGCAAGAGAGTGAAAATCCTTGTAGGATTCTTTACATTCTTTCATACAACATTTCTCAGCACCCATTCTCTCCCTGCATTAGCACAGTTCACAGCATGTTCAAACAACAAAAAAAGTTATTTCCATTGTTTGGTTTGTAACTTAAGTCTAAAAGCCGCAGAAAAGCCTCCATTTGTGAAATGGTGAAAACAAATTAAATGGGGAAGCGGAGGTGCTAACTATTCTCCTTTTGGATGTATTAAATATAATTCTCCAACATCCTTCCAAATGGAGACTATTGGAATTGCTGTATCTCTGCAGGGGAAGAAAAGGGGAAAAAATTGCACGCTGTTCTGAGAAAAGCAGATAAGGAAGGTGATCCACGGGACTGAAGAGTGACAAGGAATTCAGAAACTGCAAGACGTTAATGAGATATATTGATTTAATTAGCCAGTGTAACATCATTTATCATACTAACCACAAGAGACATGTCCATAAAAGCTAGTATTTGAAGGTCACGTTCATATGTAACATACCTACTACACTACACAAATGTCCAGATGCGAAGATCTGGGTTTGGAAAGCAGTTATTGAAAGACAATTTCAAAAAGCTTCCATATGAATAACACAGTACTACACATCGTAATCGGGTCCATCGTCCTCTCAATAATCTGGAGTTTCTGGATTCCCAATATTTAGTGGGTTTAGATGTCAGAGGTAAGCAGTAGAGACTTAGATACTTTTTTAAAAAGTTTTAAATCCTTTTAAAACTTTTAAAAGTTTGTCAAAATACAAACTTTTGACTTTGTTACTTTGTCTGTAACAAAGTCAAAATCCTCAAGTTTCAGGGCATTTTATTGTTTTACAATGGCAAGTTCATGCCTGCCAGACTTTTCTCCCTACTGCCTCTGCCTGTTCATTATGCAGGAAAGAACTTAAATAATTATAAAGCTCTGAAAGAATTCTCAGCAGCAAAAAGCTTCTTAAGGGCTCATATATGGCCTCAGCTACATAGGGGTAAGACTCAAGTACCCTGACTAAGTGAAAAGAGTTCCTGGGGATACATGCTAGCATAAATGAGAGCTTAATTTGGCCCTAAATTAGAAACTCTTTGTCAGCTGGGGACTCAGATATCCTACAGCATACAGTGCTGCCTCTCTGACACTGGGTATTTTTCTAATTGGAGTTTCCTTACCTTAATATGAAATTATTATTTTTTTAATTAAGTTTCTAATGTAATTTCCTTTTTCATTTTTGTGGTTTAAAAAGCTTGTGAAAAGTGCTTTGCAAGTGCTTATATTCATTTCTTGTTTTAAGCAGTGCATAGAGCTGCTATGCTTTCCCAATTTTATTTGAACCTCGCATTTAAAAAAGGCATAATAGGATCCATCATTACTTGTTTCCTCATCCACTTTCTCACTAGGAAGAATTAGAAAGGCACTCCCAGGAGCATACACCTTCCACACCCTCTATGTGCTGGACTGGAAGCACAGCTTCACCCCTCATCACATGAACCCTCAACAAGGGGAATCTCAGATAGACTGCAACAGAACAAAACTGCAAAGCAAAAGCCCTCACTGTGTTTCAGGGGGTGGGAAAGTGTTCAGCACTAACACCTACACAAGCAACAATCAAAACGGGTTCGGGTTCGGGTTCGGACTTGCCTGCAGTGACTTCTGCTTGTGCACATTTCAGATGCCTCAGTGTTGAACAAGGATGTTGGAAATTAGAGCCCACTCACAACCTCACTAAGTCTGTTTCTGCTATATTTAAACTTCCTTTACAGTGACTGCAGAGGAGAGCCATCCTGAAGGATGTTTTCTGCAACACAGAGAAGGGGTGTTATGTTGTTTCGGCTCCATTACGTGCAGAACATGAAGAGCTTAAGTCCTAATATAGTTCTATTTGTCCTCTCTTTGCCCCCTTCACCCCTACTTGTTACCTTTTAAAGTTTCCTTTGGGGTAATTTAATTATTTTTTTTTTTTTTTAAGTTAGTGCAGTACTAAAGGACCACTTCTAGCACAAAAGGGCCAAGGAAAGCTGGTGTTGCTTCCAAAGGTTAGAAGACTATGTTCCTACTGACCTACGAGATACAGGTTGCAGAGACATAGAAGCATTTGCACAGGCATTAACAGCATGAAAGGAACCTACCTGCCTATCAGGTTTCTAGTGAGAATGCAGGCAGTCATCAGGGCTCACTGGAAGAGTTCAGACTTTAGCTTTCTAGCCTGTTTAATGTAATATTTGCTTTAAGATCTCAGTCTTCAGGTGTTTTTCTTATGGGGTACTCAAGTAGCAAGGGAACATCAGCAAATATGTGGAATTTTGTCTGATACTACCTATATGAGGGACAGGCCATCTCTTTGCCTGCACCTCTGTTAAAGGTTGCTGTATTACATACCCTTCCTGGTGACCTGTAGGATATTCAGCCCAGATAATACAATGAAACTCAGATTATACAAAAATAGCATACACTTGAGAAGTCACCTCTTACCCTTCAGTCAGGGACAACAAGGATAGGCAGCATCTCTCCTGGGTCTTAGCAGCTGCTTGTAAAAGAGACATCCCTGAAAATTTTTCTGACCATCTGGAGTGCAGCTTTTCCACTTTGGAAAAGGCATCTCCTAGAATCCCTTGTAAAGATAGGATTGTTCCCCCTTTTGCGAGGCAAGCTTTAGATCTGGACAGCAGAGATGGAATTACATCTTTAAGGCTAATCCTTGTTCCTTTATCTGAGGCAGGAAATTCCAAATCTGTCATCAAAGCAACACACATACTGTGTAACCCATTTAACTTTCTGGTTTTCAAACAGATGGATTAGAACAAAACAAGCAGCACACATTTTAAGAAGACTGGATAGTATATTAATGCCAACTCCCAGAGTATAAATAAGCTGCTGCAGTTTAATAGAAAGCAGAATTTCCCAGACTAGCATAAACTAATGGCTCATTGGCTAAAATAGATCTGCAGTCTGTGTTTGCTGTGGAAGCTCAGCTACTCTGCTGATCTCAACAAAAGAATGATTGCAACTACAGTAAACACCCTGGGATCTTGGAAAATATGGGAGGATATCAGCTGCTGTTAAACAGCGTAGAAATAACACAGTAGTGAATCTAATAAATAAATACAAACAGGTTTAAGGCATCCTCCTTAGAAACACTATCCTACGGGTTAAAGATCTGAAGATTTAGCTTTTAACAGTTGTGGCATACAAGGAACCCATCCTCTCCCCTGTGTAAGTGCTTCAGTTCTTGTTCCTGGCTACATAAATCACAGGCAGGGTAAATACATTATGAGTGAAGGAAAGGAAATAATATGATCTCCTAGCAGACACTGGGAGCAACAGCTTTTCACATACGTGCCAAAGTGCCACACAACTATTAGTATGGAACAAGATACACCTTCTCTTACAAACAGTCTATAGCAAATTAGTATTTTATCTATTAAAACCTTGACTGCTTACCCCAAAACTGACAGTCTTTAACATGTTTCTCCTCATAACATTTCTTTCAAAACTAGACTATGCTTTTCTCCCATTTTACAAGCACAGATGAGACACAGCTAGAGACAGGCACAGATGCACAAAAAAGAACTAGATGCGTAAATCCTACAGCCAGCCACAAAGCCCCAGGATATCCAGTTACACTGGGCAAAAGCCATAGCGCAGAGAGACGAAAAAAGTCTCTGCTCTGATATGATTTGACAGTGAAGAAGGGTTGACAGAGTCCATAGATGCTCCTGACATGTAATGACTCCCTCAGGATAGTGGATACACCTGAAAGTTGGAGACAAACAGATAATACAACATTGACCGTTGTCCGCATTTTGTGATCACAAATCAGTTTTCTGTTGACAAGACTCATTTCTCATGGCAGCATCATTGTCTCCAAGCCTTTGCCAAACAGTTGTAACTTCATCAGTGCATTCGGGAATACATTTAACAAAATTGCCTTTTGCAGAAATGAGATAGTACCCGAGCAATGCAATTCTGAAAAACAACAACACAGAGGGAAGGAGAAAATCTATCTGGAAAAACTAGTGAAGATGGTCCTCAATCTCCTAATAAAACACCCCAGTGCATTGTTGCTTGCCTATTATTCTTTTTATGAATTACAGTAAAATGAAATTACCAGAGTTTTGCAATGTGTGCAACACCATTTCATTAGAATAAGAAGTCAAAATTATCAAGAAACTATGTCAGTATTAAGACTGCTCATATGTGACATCTAATATTGAATTCTTCATGAAATCAGATGAACAAGATATTATTATTTGAAGCAGCGAGCCCAGTACCTGAAGCTGTATATAAAGCTGTGTCTAAACACAACAAGAATTCCTTAATGCTTCCCTCCAAATAATCAAAAGCCTTTTCAGACACATCATCAAAACTTAAAGCTGTGCTTAGATTATGTGACAAAAAACTTGAAGGCAGAAAATACCAAATGTAAATTTGCATGTGTCTTTTTGTGCATTACTGTATTACCTTTGGTAAGAGAGTCAAATTAATAAGTAACAATAGACTGGGTTATCTTCTGCAGCCATACATATGGCCATGATATGTTTTAATATACGAAACACATTCCTAATCAGACAAAGATTCCTGCAGAAACTCTACTCATTCATCCATTCTTCCCCTCATAAGGCCAGGCCACTACCATTAGTAGCCACATGTTTGAACAATGCCAGCTTGAAATGAATTGTTACTTAAAATAGACTTATGCAAGACAAAGCACTTCTAGTTAGTGGTGGTATGCAGAGGAATGAACATCATAGTGACAGACCAACCAGCTTCTGGCTGGACAACATAGCCTGCATTTTAGAAACACTAGTAGTAACAGGATGAAAATAGTGCAAGGTATACTCAATGGATAACATTTTTGAACATAGCTGGATGACAAAAAAGTTCCTTCCAACTAAGTTTTGATAAAATATGTCAATGACCCAGCAACTGTTGTCTCAGAGCTTTGAATCAAGTCCATGATCCTAAAGTTACCTCAAAACCTGGGCTCAGGATAGCTATCACACTTTCCACAAGAGAAAAACTATTCACAGTGGCCTCTCCTGTTATGGAGAGACCTCACACAGAAACTCTGGACTACGGGAAAACCAAACACCACCCCTCCAAGGCACACTTCTGTCACCTGCCTCTTCTAACAGATATATCAAGCAGGGCATACATTTCAAACAAGCAAGTGACTGCTCTCTGCTCACCCAACAGGCACATTGCACCTCCCCTGTGCAGAAAGGAAGGGTAAATCACACTTGAGAGGTGCTACCTGTGTTAAGGAACGCACAAAGCTGCTCTGACACTACAGTGATGACAAACTCACACCACACAGAATGCCAGAGCTGAGGAGTTCATAGTTTAAAAAAGCTTACACAAGGCATAGTGCATTATTATTAGCCTAGATTATAAATAACATTACATATGGAAAACCTTCAGCATGGATCTGTCAGAGGTCTGTCAAACATCTCTTTAAAAGTTTATACACTCAGTCAGGAGAAGTTTGAATCTCCCAGGTTCTGTCTATAGCCACAAAGCTATCAAGGCTAAAACATCAAGCATCCAATCTCAGAGCAGCAATACTTTCCATGAACAACTCCTGGAAGTTGACCAGTGTCTTAGTCCTACTACTGTACTTCGGTCTCAGTTTATCATCAGGCTGTGTTTGGCAGAACATCGTCATGCTGTGTAGCAGAAGGGATGGAATATAACACTGTGTTTTTACAGGAGCATCTGGTCACTGGAATGACATTGTCTTTGTACCAAACGTTAAAATTAACAAACTGCTCCAGAATTCAGTAGGGAAAAAAAAAAAGTAAATTGAATTGACCAGCTCTAAATAATAAGATAATCTGCAATTTTTATTTAATAGTTGAAACACACAATACACCTACCCCTGTCTCCTGCAGGTGATGGGACTCCATTCACTAGAGCATTTGTCTTACAGGTTTGGTCTGTGAGGAACATGTTTGTTCCAGTGCGGGTGAATGAAGGGCTGATTCTGCTTGGTAGATCAGGACTGGCACAGGGAGCAGGATAACAGCATTGAGATCCTAACTCCTGCTGAGTTCTGAACTGAACCCCCAAGGTTCAACCAGAAAGACAAGTGACTGGCCAGAAGGAATAGTAGTTCTGCCTATGAGCCAATACTATTATTTTCACTGGTGACCACAGTACAGCAACATGGACCACTAGAAATGTTTTAGGAACATTTGCTGATGTGACGGTCAGGAGCATCATAAATAAAGATGAGGATCAGGAAAACTAAGGAAAGGATCAAACGTGCAAAGCACAAGGTCATGCCCTTATAAAATAATTGGATTTTTCTGTGAGAGAATAATGGCATAATGGCAGAGTCTCCGCAGGCAGAAAGGGAAGGGAAGAAGAGCTGGGGTGTTCACTATGAACCCCCAGTGTGCTGCAGATATGAAAAAAAGAGAAGCACTCACTAGTGTATGAAGCGAGGTGTTCCCGAAAGAAGGAAGCGTAAGAGTCGCTTTGCTAAGATGCACACCTTGTGCATGATTTGCGCACTCCTACACAAGAGATTAAGTCAAAATGGAACAGACACAGAATTTGGTAGAATGCAAAGTCTATCTTTGGGAAAGAAACCATTAATAAAATGAACACTGAGGGGATAGGATTGTTCCCTAAACACAGAATGAGGTTTAAGAACTGAGGACGAAAACTACCTACCTGCATTAAAGAATGCTGTTCGAACAACAATAAATGGGTGTAAATTAGCCAGGGGTACATCCCAGAAATAAGAATATTTCTATCAGAAGAGTGAGGCTCTGATTCATGTTTCCAGTAAGGACAGCAGGACAAAAAACCCCTCAACTGATTAAATTTAGGGTGGATCAGGATACGAAAGGAATCATGTGAGAGAGAACCATGTGGAAGAGTGCCAGGAGATTGGGTTTAAGGGATGGAAAAATCTTACAGGTTCTGAATTCCACTTCTTTTGAATATGCTTTAAAATTATGTTCTACGGCCAGAATAAAAATGATTAATACCAGTAATGGAACATTTTCCTAGTAGAGTAAGCCAGAAAAATCCACTTTAAAATGTAAAATGGTACACAAGAGGTCAAATAGCCCATGTGAGGTCTTTTTTACTTGCTAGTCTTCTGGTAACTATAACAACAAATTGTCAGTACATTATACAACATTTTTCTAAATTTGGTGAAAGCTAATAGCAACTCTTGCTGAACAAGTGTCAAAATCTAGAAGAGGAGCAAGGTACAGATTGTAACACATACCCTAGAAAATCCACAGGTAATTAGAAATATTTGTAAGATAAATCAGCATTATGATACAAGATGTTCGAGTTCATGTGATCACTGAAAACCACAACAAACTAGGAGATATGTTTTCATTTGCAAAGTGTGACACCAATTTCAAAATCCCCAATCCACCAAGATGTTTCTTTACATGTCTGTGGCAATCTAAAAAGCACTTTTAAGGACAGGAAAAAGCTTCCTTTGGGCATGTTGTTAATACATTTTTCCCTCTAAGCATAGAATCACAGAATCATAGAATGATAGAATCACAGAATCATAAAATGGTTTGGGTTGGAAAGGACCTTAAGATCATCTAGTTCCAACCCCCCTGACACAGGCAGGGGCACCGCCGACCAAACCATGTCACCCAAGGCTCTGTCCAGCCTGGCCTTGAACACTGCCAGGGATGAAGCATTCACCACTTCTTTGGGCAACCCATTCCAGTGCCTCACCACCCTCACTGTAAAGAACTTCTTCCTTATATCTAACGTGAACTTCCCGTTTAAGCTTGAACCCGTTACTCGTTGTCCTACCATTACAATCCCTGCCATAACAGCATCTTACAGAGCCCTGTGTCACACTATGCTCCCTGTCTTCTGCTGGGCTCACTCATGTCTTATTTACTTACCTAAACTGAGAACTGCCAGAGCTGTCTGAGCTGTGTTTGCTGGATCAGAGCAGACACTGCTTTTTGTACTCTTGAGATAAGACGTTGCAATAGGCAAGCTGTGTTTGTGCATCTCAGCCACAAAATATGATCTTAATAATTACAATGAATCAACTAAAACAATAACCCTTATCTTCTTCTCAATAGCCATTAGTTTAAAAGGCACACTTAATTTAGTGCATTTCATTTAGCTTCACGTGTTTGAAGGTATTTATTCCATGAAATTTACAAAACCCCTTTTCAGAAACAAAGCACAAGCTGTAAATTGTCCCTTACCTCTGTTTTCTTTCAAAGCTTAATCAAAAGACCGTTCTTGCCCTTCTCTTATTGAGTCCACATAAATCAAAGCCTGGTAAAGGGCACGTCTAGTAATCTGAGAAAACAGCCTACATTAACTATATGATTGGATTGTTATATGTCATGCTTCCCATTAGTCACAGAGAGAAACTTTTGACAAAGTTTACAAAGAGTTGAGAGCAGAGCCATTGCATCGTGGATATACTCAATAAACCTGTTAATCTAGAACTTCATCATGCAGACCTGATAGAGCGCTGACTGAATTTCTTTCTCCCCTCTTCTTGTTTTACAGCCAGTGTCCTTCTGCTGCATTTCCACTTGTGAGCTGTGCTGAGCCCTCTGTTATGATGGCTCAATTACAACAACTGACTCCATGCCTATCCAGATGTGGTCTCAGGCCTTTCTCAGACATAGCCAGTCCCATCTCTATACGTGTGCCAACTTGATTCTGTATTCTGAAGTGGGACTGACAGAGGAAGATGAGAGACTTCATCTCCCTCCTGTGCACACTGCATACTGTTGGCTCACGCAAGCTGGCAATGGCTCCATTAAAGTCAGAACAGCTATGGCAGCTTTATCATAGTTCATGGTCTGCCTCTCATCTGTATAACTCAGTTTACACCAACAGAGGACTTTTATGCCAGCTGCACTGCACAGCAAACAACCTTGTCGCTGATAGGAGAGCCATGACCCCTTATGATACAGTCATAGTTTTAAATGTGAGGAAACACATGTAGGTAAAAGACAAGAAGGCCAGCCAACTGGGGTTGTAATTAACTGGTGTTAGAAGGAAGGTGTAAAGTCTGTTTCACAAGCCCCTAGCTGGTGGAACTGCCGGTGACACAGACACCTCGTAGAGCTCATCTCCAGCTCTGCCTTCCTGCCTGCACCAGAGAAACCCCAGTTATCCCCCCCAGAAAAAGATAAATAATAAAATAAAATGCTTTATATCAACACTAAAGAAGCAGATAGAAAAAGCATCTATCACTAAGGACTCAGTACACAGACCGGCACAATCCATGTCCAAGATGACTGGATGGGAATGAAATATGTGCCACTGGACACAATACTTCAGTGAGACAATAACATTATTGCCATATTTAAGAGATCATCATCTCAACATGCTGAACCACAGAACCACGAGATCTGAACAACTGCTTTCCACCGAAAGAAAAATGTCATGCTTTAATGTCACAGTTAGATATTGTAAGACACGTGTTGCTACTGAGCTGTTAGCATGTGGAACTGCAAAATTCCAGATATTCTGTGAACAGTGCCTAATACTCCATGACCTCTGCTATGAGAGCATTCAGCCTACTCTGAAAGAATAAACTGAAGAAGTCTAGTAAAGAAAGAATTGCTCAGTGTTTCTGTATTTTGTCCCTCTACTGATTTGCAGTGCTTCTAGAACAGTGATACAAGGGTAGCAAGAAAACATGTGGAGGAAAACCAAAAGGAATGAGGCTGATGAGTTAATGCAGTACCTCAAACAAGTTACATGTCATTTATAATGGAGCACAGTTGGCCAGGTGAGAAATGAAGGGATGCAAAGTCTAAAATTGAAACCACAAAGTGATGTTCTGGAGGAACAAAAATTAAGGCAGCAAAACAGAAATAAAATTACTGACAAGCAATTACATTTGAACCCACAATGTTTGAGTGCTCTTTATATATAAGAGTTTCTCTACACAGAAAATGGGGGAAAGCTAGAACTTGCCCTTCAACTTGCAGAGTAATACCAGTATAGCTCCCTGAGCAATCCATCTGTTATAATTACTCAGTTTATCCTAACCTACTCCAGTGGGAATTTGAACTAAACCAGAAAGCCACCCTCATTTTGGAATTAAAATAACACAATTTAGACTCAATTTGGTACACCAATTTAACTATCCCAGTTAAAAGCTTAAAAGAAGTTTAAAAGAAGTAACAAGCCCTGCACTAATATAATCACCCTGTGACACGTTAATGACAGAAACAATATTGTCATCTGTTGTTGCTAATGGAGAGAACAACAGTGGTCCCACAGCTAGGCATGTTTTCTGCTCCACACCAACAGCCATCTTTATAACCCGGTAGCATATTAGAATTAAAGCTGACATTTTTAGTATCTTCTTGTTGCCATACACTATTCAGAAACTGCACATTAGGAAAGGATGCACATCTATCTCAGTTAATGTGAGTTGGGGACTTCTTAATGTCATTGCTGATTTATTATTGTTAGTTTAAGACTAACAATGTGCTTGGCACTACAGAAAGCAAAAATTAAGACACTTTCTGCAGTGAAAAAAGCAGATAAAAAGTGCTGAGGAGAGGGCAAGAGATAAGAAAGACCAAACATTTTCTAACAGCTCAGGTTCTAGGCCAACTCCTGTCCTAGTGCATGCTTTTCCATCTGCATGAAGACACTGTCTGCACACTTCAAAACCAAACAAGCTTTCTGTTATGGATGTATCCAAACATGGTACTTAGACTAGACTAAAATGTACCACTAACTCTGGATGCTAAGAAAATAATACAGTACCTAATTGCCCTTTGTCCATACACAACTTTTCAAAATGCTCATGTCAACAAGGAAATGGCATCATGCTATTCAACAGATAGAGAAATGAGGGCAAAAGCAGTGATAGGCATAGATCAAACAGTCAAGGAAGGAGCCTTGAGGGTATCTCAGCAGGTTTTCTGAACCCAAGTCCATTGTTTATGAGAGGCCATGGTTCATTGCTGAGATAATCTTGAAGAAAAGGCCAAGTTTTGCTTTTACAAAGCAAAGCAAGCGGATGTGTGAGCAAGCAGATGTGACACCTCAAATCTACTACTGACTCAGTCATAAAGATCATGTCAGAAATAGGAGGGGGTGGAAGAGCCAAGAAGACTGTCTTCTGAAACAGGAGTTCTGAATAATGTATTGCCTGGTACATGGATAAGTATCAAAACCATTTTTTTTTTCTGAATACAGCCAAAGAAATCTATTTTCAAATGGAAACCATCCACAGCATTTATATATTATCATATATACATGACCTGATATTTTCAGATATTTTCTGATATTTTCCAGATAATGTCAATGGTTAAATGTTAATGGAAATCTCAGAGCTACAGCCAAGGAAAGGGAAACATGACACTGAGCATGTCAAATTGCCCTGCTCCTTGTATAGGCACAGACAGGCAATTGTGGCCATTGGGAACCTGGGAAAGGAAAATGTCCCCAAATAGGAGGGCAGTTGGAACAGAAAGATTTATTCTTTTTCTTTTGGTGACTTCACCACTTCTGCTTCCAGTTGTGGTGGGCCTACCCTAGCAAGCAGCTAAGCACCAGCTCAGCTGCCCACTCACACCTCACCCACCCCCATGACTACACCAGCATGATGAGGGAGAGAACAGGAATAGCAAAAGCAAGAAAACTTGTGGGTCAAGAGAAAGACAGTTTAATAAGTGAAGGAAAGTAAAAAAAAATAACCCAACAAAACAATCCCCCCCCAAACCAAACAAGAAACAAAAACCAAAACAAAACAATAAACAAACAAACAAACGGACAAAAACCCCACCAAAAAACTCACAAAAACTGAAACAAACCCAAGTGATGCAAGGGCAGTTACTTGTTACCTCCCACAAGCAGTTCAATGCCCAGCTATTTCCAAGCAACCACCACCTTGGAAGACACCCCTCTTCCTACTTCTTCCTCCACCTCCAGTTTTTACTGCTGTGCATGATGCTGTATCATACAGAATATCCCTTTGGCCCATTTAAGTCAGCTGTCCCCATTGTGTCTGGCCTTCCAAACTTCTTACCTTCAGCCTATTCACTGTGCGGGAGTAGGGGCAAAGTGAGAAATTAAAGATAAGATTCAGTTGTAGTCAAAACATTGGTGTGCCGCCAGCACTGTTGGAGCCACAAATCCAAACCACAGGACCATACAGGATGCTACGAAGAACATGAACGCCACCCCAGCCAGACCAAGTTCACCAATGTATAGAGCGAAAAAGAACAAAGAAAAGCTTTAAGCACATGCAGGCAGAGGGAAAGCTCCTAAAATTTTAATATCTTAAGTGTACACACTGGTCTTGGCACTCTCAAGACTTGCCTCCTGAGCCAGCTGCAGCACTGACATCGTGGCAGAATGACTGGACCTTTTGGCTCCTACAGGTGAGTGAGGGACCAGGCAGCATGTGGTCGATTTGTCTTTCATCTCTGGAAGGGTTTTTCTCCACACAAAATACTCCCAGTGACATGCCTGCACTCATCATTCTGGAATCATGTATGTTACCAGAGGCAGATTAACTTCTTATGGCCACAACGCCAAATAGGCAGGACATGACAGAAACTGAACCTGAAAAGCATAAATACTCTCTGAGTTAAGATTTCTCCATACATGCAAAACCGTAACAGGGTTCATTTAAATAGATTGGAAAAGATTTTAAAGTTGGAGTATTTCAGTGTGATACAAATGTCTTCCATCTGCAAACTGCTCAGTCATATTCTGGGAAGCTGAAACTGTCACAGAAATCAAGGAGAACAAACAGTAAACTGATTTAGAAAATATATTTTATTCATAAAATAGCTAAACATTGGTGCCTAGACAAAATATCTTGAGGCTAGATAATTTAGTCCATGAATAAAAAACTCAGAATATTTTTGTTCTTCCTTCAATATTGACAACTAAAATAACAACAGAAAGTAAGATGATATCCAGACTGTGTGCTGGGAGGTCTCAGCTACTTGTCTTTGGATGTGTAAGACCTAGAGGTGGTCTCTAACACTTTGCAGGGTCACCTCCTACACTGCAATCATTTAATGAGTAAAAGGCATGTTAACCTTCCTTGGAATTCAGGAATTTTCAAAGATTCCTGAATATTCCCTCCAGAATCCATTCTCCCAAAATACAGCTGCTTTCCCAACAAGGTAGCATCTTTTTATTTTACACGTTTTAAGATGGACTTTGAAAAAGTCAGCCTACATAAGCAGGCTCTTTCCTTTGGGTTGTTTTTCTTTTTTTTTCCTTCTTTAATCTGCTCAGATACCTTTTTGTACTCATTTTGAGAACATGAGAATTGTCACACTAGGTCAGATGAGACAGTCAGTACCTGACTGATTTGCCAAGAGCAGTTGTTTAAGAAAAACTGCAGATAAGCAAGGCAGATATGCAATAAGACCCTGGACGGATGAGGGGTCCGAGAGAGATGGTTGATATTAAAGGATCACCACCTTATAGATCCAGAGCAGTCCATCCCAATAAGAAAGAATTGAGACAAAAAATGCCAGAAGGCATCTTTTCTGCTCCTCAGTCTATGTCCTGTTCCTCTGGACAAAGGAGGGCAAAAATTGCTGTCAACTAAGTGAGCAATTGACTCCGAAATGAAAGATGGTAACACAGAAATGCACTATTGCTGCCATGGAAGGCAACTGAGCATCCACAAGAGAGAATGACAATTTAGAGTAGCTGTATTGACTTGATACAAGTATATTTCACCTCCAGCAGTTTCTGCAAGGCCAGCCTTCACACACATGCACTTTTCTTTTTGAAGTTGAAGGAATAATTATTCCAAGTAACCATAAAACTTTGATTCTCCAAAACATTACTGATTTAAAAGAATTCTGCAGGAGATGTAGGAATACACAAACTCTTCATTTTCAGTCAAAGAGGAAGGTAAACCTTAATTTGGAAACAATATATACGATAAACATAAGTCTGACAAAACCCAGATTTTATGTTTTAACACTGAACCTCTAACTTTACTAGAACAAAGAAAGTAAAGAACTTACATTAGTGTCTATGACATTAAATATATTCAAACCTGCCTTTGCTACCAGTTGTGAATTTTCCTAAGGACATATAAGTCACTATCAAACACTGCCTGATAAAGGTAGTACTAAGATAATTTCTTTTTGGTATTGAAGAAACCATAACAGTCATCCCAGACGGATGTGACAGGAGTGAAAGATAAGTCTCTCTTAGAACGACATATAAGAATGTACTGGATGTGAAAGTTAAGACTGTCTTTGGTTTTGAACACATCCAGATATGAAGAATGACATACCACACCCCCATTTTGTCTGTTATCACCAGCAGATTTGTTTCCAGAAGTCACACCACTGGAAATTATCTGCTGAAAATGAATTTGAGAACAGTTTTCCACACAGGTATCTGTGTTCTTCACATCTTCAAAAAGGCAACCTGTAAAAGGAAGCAAAATCAACAACATGATTAGTCTCAACACTGCAGGTAAAACAAAGATGTTTCATTGCAGTAACTGAAATTACATATTATAATCATCTCACTTAAAGAAACAAAACAAAATGCACTAACATAATGAGAGAGCAGAGGCTACATTTGAGAGCAGTATTACTTTCCCACCACTTTTCTACCCAGTATGTCTCCTAAAAATCCCAAGATTACTCTTTTTGCTCAAGCACTGCACTGGTTGTTGAACTACGTATTAGAACTTTATTTTTTTCCAGAATAACAAAGCACAAGTTGGTAAACTTGTCTAACTTAAAATGCTATCTGATATTATTTTGAAACTAGCTTAGATTAAATCTTTGATATATTCCCTGTTTTGCTGAATATTAGCTTATTTGAACAATGCTGTCACTGTAAGTGAAACCCTTATTCCAAAGTCAGGGTGAAAAGTCCTGATGAAAAGTCCAAAATCATAAAGAAAAAAAGCCTCACATTTTAAAATGAGTAGGAACAAAAAAACCTACCCTAGGGGAGAAGACAAATACTTGTATATGATCATAGCAAATGATGTACCTCTTCTTTTTAGTGCACTAAGCGGACTGTCACGTCTAACAGCTATTTAGAGGGAAGGTGATCTATCAAATACAAGAGACCTATAGGATTTCTGGTGTCCCAACTCCTTTGTTCTTGGTCAGATGCATGTATCAGTTTCTCCTGTATGGTTTTATTTTTGCTTAGCCTTCTTTAGAACCTGCAGGATACTAACGCAGAAAGTTAAGTAAGCTGACTAGAAACACAATCACATGTCCAGATTCTCATTTGCCAAAGAGATTACTTCAGATATTCAACTGGGAACTTTGCTGAGCACAAAGACAGAAAAAAAGATGGACAGATGCCACCACACAAGGGCAATTAAAACAAAAAGGAAGAAAAAAAAAAATTCAGTCTTCTGAAAATATAACCTGCTTCTCCTACCCCATAAAAAAAACACAAGAAAAACCATGCACTTCCTCTTTTTTCTCTCCATGACTTTTCAACAGTCACTTAAGTGAAAATTCAAATTACCATCAGCTACCACTTTGGATTTTCAGAGCTGACCCTCAATCACCACTCTACTTGATACTGTGACTAAAGAATACATGAAGCATGATCAGCCAGAAGGAATTGAATTAAAGCATAAAATATGAAGGAGTGTTCAGAACAGAGGGCAAAACAGAGTGAAAACATTTATTTTGGATCCTATGCCCAAAGAACGTTCACGAGGGAGTTATATGTCTGCTATAGAGGATGTAAAATATTAAGAAAATTTTAACATATCTAAGAGGCTTCTCAGAAAAATATTCATACAAGGGATTCATGTGTAAAATAGCATGACCATGAGGCACAAATGGGACATGACAATTGCAGTTCTTGGTTAAGAATGTAAAAAATCAAGTGATCTTACTTCCTGAACATCTCTTTTGCTACTCCAACACTAACAGTGGCAACCTATTAGGAAGCTGCAACGTTACTACATGGAAGGGTTTGTAACAGATAAGACAACTGAAATCCCAAAAAGCTTCCACATTTCTGAACCATTCTTTCCTTCTTCCAAATGGAACTAAAATTCAGAAACAAGAATTTTCATGTAGGCCATAAATTTTTAGAAACATCTATAGGCAAAGCTGGTCAGCAAATAGCTGGCTGACCAGGGTAGAATTCTGACTGCTTTCCCATGAAAATCTCATCACACTGACATATTCCCACTGAGTGTTTTCATTCAGCTCAACCAGCATTTTCCGAAAGTAAGTTGCTACATCAAACACATTTATGTCAGCTCAACCAAGGGGTGTTTTAAAAGCTAGAG
>NW_009935134.1:0-38899 GCF_000696875.1 Nestor notabilis | reverse complement strand
GGAAATTTGTCCACTAGGCCAAAGATTCCCACCCTCAAAGACATAAAATGAAAGGAAAATCAATATGCCTGTCACCTTTCTCATGACTTAGTCACTCAGATGAATAGAGACAGATGCATAATTAATAGCAAATGAAAATCTTACAGATGCAGAAAAGTCATAAGTAACAGAGGCTAGGGATCAAATCCTGGCACCAATTAAGTCCAAGACAAAACTCACACTGACTGTAACAAGGTCAGAAATTTGTCCTTGTACTGCAAAGAAGAAAAAACAAAATCAAGAAAAGCAATGACCATCTCAATACACAAGATCCAGAATTTTAAGTAGATTTTCCTACCTGAGATTGCAAGCTCCTTTGATACACAGTTTTGAGGTGTCACTGGAGTGGATATATTTGTTTGACTACATACTATATTTTATAATGCATGAAATACACTTCTTCACTCCTTTGAGAGGATTATTTGTAACGTAATGTTTTCCTAGACTGCTAGGCTCCCCTACTGCCCAATAAATTAAAAAACATCAAAAGGAATAATTTATCAGTGTCTGTATTTGTATTTACTACAATGTGAATGAAAAGAATACATTAGATCACCTCTACAATTGACATACCCAACAAAAAAGAGATAACACATGGAAACCATAAGCTGTTCAAAAGCCACCTGCAACACACAAAGATGTTTGAGAACAAAACTACTTACTAAGTTCCACCTTATCCAAAGTTCAATATGAAGCATATATAATATTTATTTATCGTAACTGCTACTGCAGATGATCTTGGATCTCAGACCAGCAGTAAACAACATGTTCTACATAATAGATGAACTACGATAGGTTGGGAAAGTGGGACTACGTGGTTCTCCCCCTTAAACAAGAGACATTTAGGTTAGATATATAGAAAAAATTCTTTACTGTGAGGGTGGTACAGGTACTATGAGACACTGGCACAGGTTGCCTAGAGAAGCTGTGGCTGCCCCATTCCTGGCAGTGTCCAAGGCCAGGTTGGACACAGGGGCTTGGAGCAACCTGGTCTAGTGGGAGGGGTCCCCGCTCATGGCAGGGGGCTCTAAACTAGATCTTTTCCAGGTCTTTTCCAGTCCTGAAGGTTGGAGGAAAAGGTCCTTTCCAACCCTAAACATTCTATGATGGTATTAGGGTATTTTCTTTGTAAAATAGACAACTTCTGGCCTCTTCAGGTCTGGTAACAACTCTCTCAGCAAAGTCTGCAAAGCCAGTATTTCACAGCACTTCGAACGAAAAATAATGTGGCGAACAGCTATCTGATCTAAAAACTAAGGTTTATCACTAAATTTAGAATGAAAGTAAGTTCTCTAATCAGTTTATTCAAGGATTTTTATTGACCTTACCTCAGCATGTTGTCCCCTTTTTAAAGCACTCAGGATAGCTAATATTAATCCATTGTTAAAAACTGATTTTTGTACTCTAGCATCCTTACTCTATGACAGGAGACACTGTTTTTTCATTTTCTCTCAATTATTTCTGAAGATGAGCTAATCTTATTCTATTTGAGAGCATCAAGTGCATCTCAACACTCCACCGCGTTAGTTTCCACAGAGCCAGAAGCTGCTAAGATCTCCAGAAAATGAGCAAACATAAACTCCCCACTTTGTAGCATTTTAAGAGACATCAACAGAGAGGGAGCAGCAGAGCACCGCAGACATACAAATGATGTATCTTACAAAACCACTTTTTCTGTAAACAATAAAGCAGCAACAATTTTGTCAAACGCTTTTGCAGCCAGGGTAGGTGAAGAAATCCAGGTGCTTTCCTGGCCTTCGTAAAGAAACAGGAATATGCAAGATGTCAAACTGTTATGGGAATGGTACTGAGGATTGAGAGAAGCATCCTGACTGAGACCGTACTTATGGCAACAAGCTTTGCAACAGGTTGCCCAGACAAGCTGTGCAATGCTCATCTATCTGTCTTTTGCATATTCCAAACCTGACCGGAGACTGCCAGGGGCATCTGGCTCTGGCTGACCCTGCTTGAGCAGTTGGGTTGGATGAGGCAGTCACCAGAGGTGCCCTCCAGTCTCAGCCGCTCTGTGACTTTGTGATGATTTTGTACATACGCATACAGAGGCAAGTGAAACAGCAGGACTAAGCTTGTGGAAAGTCTTCTAGTATGAGCTACAAAAACAGAGATTGGCAATATTCTTACCTTGATAGGGAGAAGGCAGTTACGGGGTTATAGGTTTCAGTCTTTCTAAAACTTTCTTCTTATATTTTATTTTACAGAGTGTTGGTTTAGATTGGACATAAGGAAGAATTATTTTATTATGAAGTTGGTGAGACACTGGCACAGGTTGCCTGGCAGTGTTCAAGGCCAGGTTGGACAGGGCTTTGAGAAACCTGGTCTAGTGGAAGGTGTCCCTACTCATGGCAGGGTGATTGGAACTGCAAGATCTTTAAGGTCCCTTCCAACCCAAACCATTCTACGGATCTGTATGTGTGGTTCTGTGGTTTCATCAAACTGTGCTTCAAAGCATTTTCCTGGCTTCATACAAAAGAAAAAAAATCTTGCAGAAAACAGCAGGGTAAGGACATTTCCTACTGAATTAAGTATCCAGTCACGGAGTCAAACACCGACGAGGAACAGATGAAAGAAAAAGTAATTTCAGCAAATATTTTAAAAGCTGTGGAGACCTAAATGAACTCGAAAGATAGAAGGAGGGGGTTCCAGATGGAAGAAGCTGCTGGAAAGAAATCTTTTCTACCCAAGCAGTACCACTGGGTGAGTGGGCAGAGTGGATGACTGCTATAAGAGCAGCAGAAGCATGACTAGAGG
The DNA here is from genome assembly GCF_000696875.1 of Nestor notabilis. Lineage (NCBI taxonomy): Eukaryota > Metazoa > Chordata > Aves > Psittaciformes > Psittacidae > Nestor > Nestor notabilis. Next base: position 36,091 of record NW_009935134.1, on the reverse strand, counting down.
CAGCTAAACAATGTATTTTAAAGAAATGCAATCTGCAAATCCAGTGCATACAATCTGTCTTGTGGAGCTGACAACACACAGAGGAAACGCAGCACTAAGAGAAAATTATTTTCTCGGCTAAGCAAAACAAAAGCAGTTCAATCTTTCAATCAGCTGCAAGAACTAGAAAAGAAGCCAGATCCTTATTTCTACAAAACAGGAAAGCAACCCGTACGCCAAAAGATGCATTCCCATACTCTAACACAAACTTTTCAACTGTTCTTATGTTTGCATTCTCTTTAAAGGAGAACAAGTGAATTGTGCAAAAATAAAGATCTCTGTGTACGGCTCTCAAAGCTGAGGACACAGAATTTCTAATACCTACATCTCTCTGAAGAGTTAAACAAAAGTAGGTAGAAGATACACTACAGAATTTTTCTTCAGTATTAGAGAGGGAATTGTACTTCTGTTTACTTGTGCATAATTATAGAGGAAATTAGTGGGTTGAAAGTAGTTACATATGCTTCAGTTTCAGCAGAAAATGAACCTATTAAACGTACGGATGCTTCCTGAAATATGACTGCCCTGGATTTGCTTTTTCATTACAAAACAAAAACCAAAACCCCACCACCAGTCTCAAAACTGAAGCTTAAATACATAAAAGACATTTTACTGTTGCCTTCTTTGAAGATTAGACCAACTTTTAAACACTACCACATATATTTCATTGTATTTTACATTGTGTTTTAGAAGAACACAACTTACACAGCTATCTTAAATCTTATCTACTGCAAGCAGACATTCTGTACGTAAAGAAATACCCATGCTTTAATCCTGCATGTGTGCAGTGTGAAATCAGGCATGATTGAATGACTGCAGAGGAAACATTGATTATATGCCAATAAGGCTGCAGCCTACATTCAACATCAAATGTTGTATTCATTTCCACTCATGGCTAACAGGTAATCAAAAAATGCCATGTCATCCGTGTGCACACGAAGAGAATAACCTCCACCAAAAGACAGACAACTTTGGAGAGACTCTGCTTCTAGAGCCAGCAGTGCTGGTGAAAGACATTAATTTCACAGGCTCAATAGGATCCCTCTGTGTAAGTTACTGTTCCTCTCTCCCCACAAAACATCATTGCAAGCTTTCTACCTAGTGTCTGGAGAAATCACACCGATATGCTGAACTCTGGTCTGCACTACCTGGATTGATTTATCCTAGAAATGAGAAACGGAGGGCTTGCACAAACAAGGGAAGAGACTAAACTCTGGTGGAAACAAGAGTGAAAAGCTGAGAACAGTGGGTTTTTTTCCACATGTACAGCTGGATTTGGAAGATAATGTTTACTCATAGCCTCAGACCAAAGTCAAATTCACACAGAGATTTGTACTGCCACAAAAGCTATGGCTAGTGCTCAGTCTTATGGTTTACGCCTTAATAACTACCTCTAGTACAACTGCTAGGTGGTTGGAATTATAGTGCAATCAAGATGTCCTGTACACAGTATACCCCTCTACCCTGAAAAAAGAGTCAGAGAAAATGAGCTACCTGATCCAGTTGAACATGTCCCTGATCATTGCAGGGGGATAGATTAGATGATCTTTAAAGGTCCCTTTCAACCCAAATCGTTCTATGATTCTATATAAACACGTTTGTGTGACTATAACTGAGCCAATATCTACACCTCCACCCCACCCTGTATTTGACAATGCACTGGTACAACTCCAGCAACAATGTGCAATAACACCCAGAGAAAAGGCCATAGTCCTGCCTGATACATTTCACACTCCCACAGAACAAAGAGAGATCAAGGAGTCAGAGGATTAAAGCATCTGCACCATGTCAAGGTCTGTCTCTACAGAGCTCTATAAATATCTAATTTCTGATGAACTCCACCTGAAGTCTGGTGTTCCCACAGCTGCTGATGAGGGATGAAGGAGCCAAAGGAAAACTGCCTTTTCTGAGGTGCAGCAGTGCTCTTTTCTTTGCTGCACCACCACCAGAAGCGGCAATGTCTGATAGCCGTTACCATTACCGTGTGGATTAGCAACCATTGGCACACACTACAACTTAAGAGTTCGCCTGCCTACCCATACTGCACAGTTTACATATTTGCTCTCACCTAACAATCTGGGACCAAGTCCGCTGATGCACAAATAACCTGTTCCAGAAATACATTTTGGCACCAGTGTGAATGAACGGACACAAAGCAGATGGCATGAGATGAGCAGAGACATGAGAGAACATTAACTGCTATATTTACACTCGCTCCCACTGAATCCACAGACCCATAAAAAAGCAGCTGTCTTTTCCAGACTGAACGCTACCAAGCTGTTGCATATTACCCCTACACCTCTGAGGCTGCTTCTGGGAAGAGCAAAGGCATTTTTAGAGGAAATTGGAGAGTAAGGCAGCATACTTACTACTAAAAGAATGAGAGGAGCCAGAGATGTCCCTGCCTTGAAGGTGTATGATTAACTTGCCCTAGATGGCCTTGTGGTAGCCTGCAAACTCCCTGGCTGGAGGAACCACCAGCCTGTGCTCATAGCAGTAGAACTTCACACCACTAGGTTGGCAAGTCTTACATACTTTACTATGGAAACCAGTTTCAAACAAGAACATGATTAGAGGAATATGAGTCATTTGAAAAGACCACTAAAAAACTCTACAATACGACATGTGAACTGAACAGATACAGTCAGACAAGCCAACTTTCAAATATTTAATTAAGAAAGAAGCTACAATCCAGGGTCAGTACAAAAGCCTTCCTGACTATCGCTATCACGCTTGAATCCCAGTGGAGACAGAAACTAAAACATATCCAGAATACTCTCACAGCCAAACACAGCAGCACTGTGCTGGACAGGACAATGTGGTGGTGGCAATAATGAAGTCAACAGAAGCACGAAGTGTGGAACTACGTTATCCTGACAAGCTAACCCCCTCCAAATTGGGTTATTATCCATATTGGGAATATTATCCAAATTGGAAATAAGGATATGCGGAATGGCAGCTTTGCAATTTGACCCACTAACCCCTAAGGGGCTGGGTGTGGAGGAAAGGACATTTTGTGAAGGAAGGTGTCCTACCACACTCGCTCCATAGAAGGACAAAGTAATCTTTTAGCATTTTAGCATTTGTAACTGCAAGGAATTTCCCATCTCAAAGAGAAATTGTTTCAAGCAGCAATAAGTCTTACAGGAAACATATTTTTTGGTCAGTGCTAGACTACCACAGCAGCAGGGAAACACAGTTGGCAGTGAAAGCTGGGGAGAACTAGTCTTCAGTAGACCTACCATCTAAATAGCCAAATTCCTCAGTGCTTCTAGGAGAAGGCCGGGGAAAGGCAAGTCCTCTCCTGTACAACGCAAAAGGCACTGTACGTCTGTGAGCTTTCCATTCTTCATTGCAGGAAGAAACTAATTAGGAGACCATTACTCTGATAAAATACTTTAGTCTTCTGCTCAAGCTGGGAAAGACATAAAATATAACCAAAACAAACTTTCATTCAATTGCTAGTGGAATTAATTGTAAGCAAAGCAAGGACTTATTTTTTAACTATGATTTCTCAATCTAGTAATGCCCTGTCAGGATTAACAAAATAAACCTATAAATCTATACAAAATAAATCTATAAATCAGCATGCATTCTTTCAACTAATCCTTACTAAAAGTATTAATTTCTTATAAGAATGAAGCTGGATTTGAAACGTAATGGAGATAATGAGAAAAAAGCAAGAGATTCCTCTGAAGTCCCAGGCTGTGCACATGCACTGCAAGCTGTCTCTTTGCTAATATAACAGTTGCACGCTGAAAACTTGCAAAAGCTTTAGAGGGAAAACTATAAGCAGCCGCAAAAAAAGTAGAAAATAAATGTCTGCATGCTTTTATTTATTATGAAGGCATTTTTGTTTGGGTTTTTTTTAAATTTATTTTAGATCAAGTAGTTCTTTGTGTGAAAAAAGGAAAAGTTTTTTGGGTTGGTTTTTTTTTGGGTTTTCTTTGGTTTTGGGTTTTGTTTTTTTTTCAGGTTGAGAATGCTATTAATCTTTTGTTTCTCTGCCTCCAGATACTAGAAGCCTCAAACCTTCATGTCTTTACCTTGTCTTTTTGCCAAGCCTTTCTCATTAGCCTATACTACTTTCTTTCCACTGCATTAAGTTACTTCTGGTGGTACCCATCATGAAGACAGGCACAGAAACAGCAGTATTATTTACCTTTGGTAGTCTTAAATATAGTTTCTCTCTTGAATGCAGACCACAGTGGGGAATGGAACTTGCTGCTAATGCTGCATTGCAATTACTGATCCAAAGCAAACAGGGCTACAAAACCCACAGAATTTAGGGATTTCTTAGTCAACATGAGATGATGTTTGGTTTTTACTGTAGTAATTACCACGCCAAACATCATACTAATAAACTAATCCAAGTAGCACATATTTTTCTGCATCAAGTGGTTTTAAACTGCTGAAGAAAATACATTTATTTAAGCACATACATGTATGGGGCAGTTGGGAGACACACATTAACCTAAGCCAAACAAGGCATGGCGAGCTGCTGTATCAACTTACAGCAAGCATCCTAAAGCTAGAGACATATGAAGAAATTAATCAGTAGCACACCAACCTGGATGTGTTTCCTATAAACTTCTTAGCCTTGCTGAAAGGTGTTACACAAGGCTGAATTAGAGAAGGTTGTGTTTGCCACCTTTCCAAAGACCTGCACTCCAGCGCACAGATTGCCGTTTCACACTTTCACACACACAGCCTGCTGTCACAGCAGGATTTACTCCAGGCCAATTTCCTCAAAGTCATGTCAGTCTAAGGCTGTGTTGTCTTTCTGCAGTTCTTGTACCACTAGATTTCTTCGCACACTTGGGAATCTGTTTTAACTCACCAGCATCAACAATATCCAAGCATGGCTGTGTCTTCCCTAGAAAGAGAAAGGAGTAACACACTGCTTCTGCTGTAGTATGTAGCAATTGCACCTCTTCAGTATTTCAGTAATGTATTTCAATATCTCAATCTCAATGTATCTCAATAACGAGGAAAAGAATGAAAAAAGCCCTGAACAAGGTGCTATGAATAGTCTGATGTCTTTTAAAAGAAAGGTCTAAATAGAAAGATATATGGATTTATTTTGTTGATTATGAAGCAAGTAAATTGTACCTAATTCTAGAGGGAATAAATAGGGCCAACTAAGTGGCAACGGCAACATAATTTCTCTTCAACAGTATCATCAAATCCCTTCTCTCAAAAGTAAGCTGATAAGGTATTGTGTATGTCAGGTGTAAGACTGGGAATACTCAGCACACTATGCACTTATTTCTTCGATGAGATGCTGGCTTAAACAGATGTGTGATGTTCTGGCCATTTGCATGGCTGTTGCTCTCAATTAGATGCTTGTTGGTGGTATTCTCTGCAACGTGATTTAGGAAGTGTTCTATCTCAGCAAAATACCCCATTACTATATTCCAACCCTACTATGACTTAAAGAGAGGGAAGCACTGACAAATGAGAGAGAAGCACAAGGTTTAGGTTTTTACTGCACAATAACACACACAGCCACATTCTAAACTGGCAAACATATCCTTCCTTCCTTTTCTTCTCCTTTCCCTTGAGCCATGATGTCCTGTAGTGAACTCTAAAACAGCAAGGTGACTTTCAAGTACTGCATCATGCTAACCAGGAAAATGAGTAATATAGTCTTCTATTACCATCTTATTTCTCCAGCTCAATTGATTCCTTCACTGTAAATGAATATTTTTTCTACTATTTCCTAATATGGAACCATTCACCACATTAACTCAAATTTTCTTTTTCCTATATTTAACCACTACCTCTAATATTTTTCTACTCACACCAATCAGTCCTTCTCCCCTAAACCCACACAATACACCCTCAGTCAGGGTTTACCTCCAGCCTGTGCTATGGCTCAAATACTACAGCAGGAGATAAAGCCTGCAAACACTCTTGCTCAAACTGTTTCCCCAGGAAAAGCAAAATTACTACAAAAATAATCTGCTGTTCCCCAGCTGCAGCAGCAGGTAAAAATCTGCAAGCCAAAACCCTCTTCAGGGCCTGGCTGGAGATGCCTGTTTCTTGCTTGTGTTTCCTGTCTTTTTTCTCCCTCCCCACTCTGCCCTTAAGAGGAGAAAAAATAGTGAGCTACGATTATTTCAAATTTTGAAGCAACATAGTGGAAAGCCAGAGAGCACAAAGAACTGAACTGGAAACATAAGAAGAAAGGAGGAAAAGCCAGTATCTCTTGTTAAAAACTGCAGTGTAGACATGCATCCGCACTAAGTAAAAGGTAAGTAATTGGTGTGGTATATTATAAAGGCTATCTTACAAGTACCAACTAAAAAAATTATTTGGGTTTCCTTCATGCTCTCCACAACTCTCAGTGTAATAGCAATACAGTTATCTGTGGGATTCAGCACTGGCAAGACACCAGAGCTATTAGATATTAATGTTGTAGGTCAACGCACTTTTGAATTTTAATTTAATACAAAATAATCTTTCTCTCTTTGTCCAAATTCAGCTGCCTGTTAAGAGTGTGTTTGAGGCCACTTGTAAGACAACTTTCTTGTCTCTTATACCAAGACCCTATAGGAAACCCATCAGGCAGGTAAAACTCCCAGGAGAAACTATGGAGCAGCACCAGAGGTCACCTGCTTTGCCTTCAAACTGACTGTCAGGAAAAGCTATTTTAAAAACAATTGTGGTAAAGTACTTTAAAAACAAGAAGGCAACAGTGAAACAAGCCAACCACTTCTGGTTAATACTCTACCTGCTAATGGGCTGGTGGGAGTTCCATTTTATTTTTGCTTTTGTCTCCAAACTGTGTTTCATTTATATATAAAATCTGCCCAAACCTGAAAGCTAAGAAATGGTCTACTACCTTAATTTCCTGCAATGTTTACAGCTAGCGATGCTACAGGAACCAGTTACAAATGTAAACTGGGTGTCTAAGAGTCTCCCTTAACAAATGCAACACAAGCAGACTGCACCATGACATCATGTTGAAATTGCTGGGATATATTGTCACATATGCAATGTTGCCACAGTGTAAGACACAGCCATCTCCATGTGCGTACTCATTTCTGAATGTACCAGGCCCAAATGCTACCTGAAGTACCACCTGAAATACCAAGAAAATGTGGGGAGGGGGCAGAGGGAGCATGACACAGAATGGATGCATTAGAGGACAATAGAAGTAAATGACATCTTTAATGAGACATATTTGGTTATGTGCTCACATTTACATGCAATTAATATGGTCCAAACAGTCCATCTGCCATAACTCAAAAGAAAGAGAGGCAGAGGAGATTAAAGGAGAATGTGGCACTGTTAAATAACACTTTGAAACTACATAGTTTGAATAGGTGCCTTCATTGAGTTATCTTTTGAAAACTTCGTGGAAAAAAGTAAGTTTGAAAAATTAGCTGCTTAAATTCTCTCTTTGCTTCCTGGCAGTTAAAACTGGAATGAGAATAAATACCTCCCTGCATGAGGTATGAGGATTAATTTGTTTGTGTATATAAATGGGTATTTAAGTATCAACTACTATTTTATTTTTAACACCTTATTGGGACTACTGCGTTCCTACCTGAGTTCTGCTTTTGGCAAGAGATTAGGATTGAGTCAAAATGGGAACAGGTGTTTGGAAGATGATATGGCTGTAATAAAAGCACTAACCAAGATGGTGAAGGGAAAAATAATTTAAATATGAAATAGAGAGACACCTAAAAGAAAACGCAAAATCACAATAACTAAGGGATATTTAGGAAAACGTGTTTGCCTGCTGTGATTCATTCCCGGGGGGGACAGTCTAAGCAGGGCTGTCCTTTGGTCCCAGCTCCTCCAGTTCTTGTACAACCTCATGATGCCTGTTAAAAGGCCATGCATCCAGTAAACAACAATTTCACTACTTAATGCTGGCTGGGTAATAAAACATTTTCAAAGCTTCAAAATGGTGTAGGAGTTTAAGGCCTAAATTAGATCAGGTATTTTTACAGTGTGGATTTCTGGCCTCTTAAGACCTTACAGCCATTACTAGGTCAAACTGATTTTTATTTCTAGGAATTAAGCACATTCTTGTGCCAGCTGCAGCCAGAAGAAAAGCTGAAAACATCCATTTCAAGGCTCAAACTCATGAAAACAGATGTTTTCCTGGTAAATGGAGCAGTTATTGACCTTGAGGCTTCATAAGAAAATACAATATTCACTATTTTCAGACTATTTTTCTCTCAACAATAAGACAACTGAAGATAAAAGCTTTCAAGTGGTTTTTTTTGAAAGCAGATTGTGCTCAAGCCCCAATCCTTCAAGTTAAACTTGTCCACATCAAGATGTACTATTAATCTCACACAACAGTAAAAGCAAATAAAACAATGAATTTTAAACCCAAATGTTTACGGGGGGAAAGGTGTTGCAAGATGTATGGAGTTTATTATTGCTTTGTTTATGGCCATCATCCACTATGGTTTCTTAATAAAAGTAGAACATAATGTACAAAATAAAAAAAATTCAACTACAGAGATTCAGGCAAGACTGTGTGCAGTACAGGTCCTCAGCTCTGACTGACTCTCAAAGTCAGAAATTAGACTGAGGATACATTAAGAAACTAAAATGGTTGTATAGACTGCACTGAAGTCCCTTATATCTTTCACTACGAAAAAGCTTTCCTGTGGTGTGTGGAACAACTGACTGAAGAATGTGGTAATGCGATTTCTGCATACTAGATGTCTGTTTTGCTGATATTATATGATTTTTGTATTTTGAGAAGATTTAATACAATTATCTTAGACTTCAGTATATTTAAAGTGCATTCTTTCTAAGTATTTCTTGTCTGTAGTCACCCATGAGAGAATTAGCCTATTAAATTAGCAAGACAGTAAGGAAGGTTTTAAAATGACTGATGACAGAGGATTATCTCTTTGAAAACAACACTGAAGAAAACAATTTTGATCTGAGACAAATTCACACATCCTTTTGATTCTAATGACTTCCTCAACAAGAACATGGTTATTCAGAAGCTGAACTTGGCCCTATATCATTGATTCTGCACACGCATTCGAACAGCTCTGAGCAGCTCCATTTAACTCAGGGGGCAATTATTCATGTGGTGAAGTGCTTATGGGAATCAAATCTAGACTCATAAATGGCTTATGGATTCCTGTCCCTGAAAGGCATCAGGCAACTCTAAATACTTACTCTCTATCGGGACAGATTTGGAAAATTTTAATGAATGCATTAGTTAATGATCATTTCTGAAGCCACTCGAAGAAAATGAATTTGCCTTCCAAAAGGAAGGGTTGCACAAGGAGCCAAAGAGATTTTAAGATGGAGCTTGACTAATTGATGATATATGACATGTTATCTGCAATAACAGGGGACTAAATTTAATGAAACACAAGAGTTCCATGTGGTCCTGGCTACAAACCATACCGATTACTGCAAGTCTATGGGGTAAAAAGTGATCACAAAATCTAGGAAAAAATCTGACAGCACAGAATCCAGAACTAAACCCTTTCTGAAAGAGTCTTTTAATCAGATTCCCATTGCAGCCTGTCAACAGAGCAGCAAAAGTGGGAAATGCAAATTAATGTTCTGCAAGCAGAGCTCAGATGGTCTCCACTGTCTCTGGCACCAGGACAGTAACTTCCACTGCAGGGGCAGGACTGACTTTTTGAAATAATGACCTTTTACATACCAGAAGCATCACCAGAATCTCAGAACCCTGACATCCTTCCTCTCAATAAACCATCAACATCGAACAGGGGAAAAAAAACCCAAACATAGGCATATACTAATTCAAAACCAAACCACTCATTCCAAGTACAGCCTTTTTTTTTTCTTTCCACATGAAATGTCAAAGATATGCAAAGACCCTAGCAGCCTTCACTAATGTATTTCCCCGGAGAAGTACGCATTTCTGTGGTGGCAGTTTAAACAATAAGCTAATGTTCTTGCAAACTTCTCTCCCTGTTGTGCTGGCACAGCTACATAGTCACTGGATAACTCAGAAGGAACAGAGGGAAGAGACAAGGTGACATGAACAAGAGGCCAGGGGAGATGAAAGAGCTACCTTAAACCAGATCAAATATGTTGCTGCTAACATAAAACTACTGCCCTTGACAGTCCAGCAATGAGAGCTAATGTACAAGCCATTAAAATGGTGAAAATAAAGCTATAGGCAATGTCATGTGAATGAACACTGAATGGGTATGGTATCAAAATATCTGGAAATATACTCTGAATATACTGCTGAAATATACAGCATGTCTTGTGGACAGTTTTTCATGTCATTCAGCCTTATCCAAAGAACTCACATAACCAGTGCAGAAGGCAGCTTTCTCTGTTATATCATATTCTGTTATCTTTGGAAGTCATTTTCATGTCTGATTTATGATGGAAAATATAACTAAATGATCTATTGTCTTTCCCAACCTCCAAGTGACACTGCCTAGAAACCCCAGACCTTTGCTTTTTCCAAAGGTCTCAGATACTTCCTCTAAACCGTGAGGAAGAGTTCACATACTTCAAAATGTGAAACGTAGAAAAAGAAAAGCAAACAAACAGAGAAACCTCAGGCATTTACATGCATTTGATAGAAACCACCAAACTCATCTCTTGCGAAAACCCTCAGAGGGTTGGATTTATGAAGTTGAGTGCAGGTTCAGCTATGCAATGATGCACCCTCTCTTCTTCCATCATTCTTACTTATTTACTTCACTTCAAATAAGAACATAACAGCTCTGAAATTGAGGGCTGTCTGTCCATCACCTACCACAGCATATATTTGCACTGTGATGAAAACAAAGGCCTCAACAAGAAAGAAATTACTGTAGTAGCCATTTCCCTTCACAGACAATTTACGTAGTTCACAAACAAACTACTTCTCTAGTATTCATCTTCCGCAGCCTCTCTTTCCTGTCCATTTTTGCCATGCTTTGATTTAAATTTGCAAATAATCTCCTTGGATCATGCACTGTGCTTTTAATTTTTCAGCCAAGCACTATGCACGGCTTTTGTCTGTAATAGTAACAGATTGTCCAAGGACACACACACAGTGAGTCATGGAAAGAGTCAGGATTTCCTGGCTCCTAGTCTAATGCTCAGACAAGGCCTCTCATGTTTCCAATTTTCAGGGGCTGGCAGGTGGGGGAAAGAGAAGAGAAAGAACAGAAAAAAAAAAAAAAAGATGGAGAGAGACTTTTTTAGATAAGCAAAAGAGGCAACCAGAAAAAACTGCACAAGTTCTCTCCCTTCGCAGTTTCAGACGGCTGATTTAACAGTAATCGCAAAATCTGCTGAAGAGCTTAAATCTGGTTTTAAAAATTTGTAATGGATAGAACAGAAGGAAAATATTAACAGGCAGCAAAAAGACATAAAAATTTGATGTTTCGTTTCTTAAAGCAGAAACAAAATAAACAGTTTGCTCAACAAGTCTGGAAACAGAAGGGAAAGGAATTTACATGCTCTCAGGGCAAGGGGACATGGGAAGCTTGCTCCCATACAGGAAGGTGTATAGCAGCACTAGTGTATGCCCACCACAGAACTATGAAAAAATCTGGGGGTTGTGAACATGCAAGTAGGTGACATGAATCAACTCTCACTTGAACACAGTTCAAAAACACTCTGTGTGATACACTAGCCTATTTAACTCAGACCTGTTCCCTCAAGACCACCTATAATTAGCAACAGATGAGGAACATTCAAGAGATAAATACAGATCATGCAGAGATGTATCAGCAGCCTGAAAACAGTTAATATCCATCCTAATAATGCCACCTACTCCACAAGACTATGCAACAGTTTACAAGACCTGTAACAGCAGCCTTCCAATATATGAAGGGGACCCACAAGGATGCTGGAGACGGACTCTTCATCAGGGATTGTAGCAACAGGACAAGATGTAATGTATTCAAACTTAAAAAGGGGAAGTTCACGTTAGATATAAGGAAGCAGTTCTTTACAGTGAGGGTGGTGAGGCACTGGAACAGGTTGCCCAAAGAAGTGGTAAATGCTCCATCCCTTGCAGTGTTCAAGGCCAGGTTGGACAGAGCCTTGGGCAACATGGTTTAGGGTGTAGTGTACCTGCCCATGGCAGGGGGTTAGAACTAGATGATCTTAAGGTCCTTTCCAACCCTAACTGTTCTATGATTCTATGTCACAAAGGAAGAGGAAAATAATTTTTCATCAACACAAAAGTAGGCCACCCATCATATTTTGAAAAGGGATCCAAACAACAAAAAACCCATATTGATTTTGAGACAAGTTGTACTCATTTTTTGCTGCAAAGCACAACTCGCACATGGGCTTTGGCAGCACTCTGGCTAACTGGCTGAAATGAGACCCATTTCAAAATAAAATAGATGTTAAAACACTGGTGCCAGTAAATGACATGAACTGCATCTACATATATATGCACAGATGTCTGGGATACGAACAGCAAACTTTCAGTAGAGGATGTGAACCAAGTGAGCCAGGAGGCAGTTCTTTCAGATTTTCAATGAGACACAAAGCAGTAAGAGGCACAGCATTAGCCTCTGTGTTGCCAGACCCTGCTGACAAAGGACACAGAAAGGCCAAGTTACTCAGCGCCCTCTTTTGCCTCAGTCTTCACATGTATGACCAGTCTGCAGGAATCACAGGCCCCTGAGACCAGTGGGCAAGTCTGGATGAAGATGACTTCACCTTGGTGAAGGAGGACCAGGTTATGGAACACTTTAAAGTGGACATATATCTGCATCAAGAAAAGTGTTTCTAGCAAGTTGAGGGAAGTGATTTTTCACCTCAACTTTGCACTGGTATGATCACATTCAGGGTGCTGGGTCCAGGTCTGGGTTCCCCAGTAAAATAAAGATATGCTGAAGCAAGGTATGGGCTAAGAAGGGGCCACGGAGATAACGGGAATCTAGCATCTTTCATGTGAAGAGAGGCTGAGAACTGGGACTGTTCAGCCTGGAGAAGAGAAGGTTGAGGGGGGATTGCATCAGTTTGTATAAACTTGATGGGAGGGAATGAAGATGAGAGAGACAGACTCTTCCCAGCAGTGTCCACTAACAGGACAAGAGGCAATGAGCACAAATTAAAGAACATGGAATTCCTTCCAAACACAATAAAATACTTTTTTACAGTAAGGATGGTAAAACACTGGCACTGGTTGCCCATGGAGGTTGTGGAGTCTCTCTTCATCCTCAGAGATGTTTAAAACCTAACTGGACATGGTCCCAGGCAACCTGCTGTAGGTGACTGTGCTTTAGCATAGGGCTGGACTAGATGATTTCCAGAGGTCACTTCCAAAGTCAATGACACTGTGACTCTGTAAATATATTTTTGTTGCACACATTTATGAAGTGAACAAACTCACTTACAAAGATTAGTCCTTAAGGCATCCTTCAAGACAAACCATTTCATGTTTTGTAAAACCTCCAAACTGGACTTTTCCACTCCACTCTTTTTTGGATGGTTTAGATGCAGTGCAAATTTCATAGTTTTCTCCCTAAGCTTCCTTTTATATATCAACTACTTTATTCACTTGAAAGACACTTTAGTCAAATACTGGACAGAAAGTACTTCTGAATTAAACATCATCTTGCAGTTTTGGTTGACTCGCCCTCTCTTCCTCTCCTCCTTCACACCCTTCCTTATATTACATTGTAGTATGAATCTGTCCTTCAGCTCATAATTCTATCCAACCTGTGTTATTCTTTTCCTCTTTTTCCCCCCCTCCCCTCTTTTTCTTTGGCTTTTTTCCAGCCATTGAATACTTTCCGGTTTCAGATGAAAATAACAATTAGGTTTTATTACTATGAGACCTTTTCTTGCACTGATAAAAATCTTCTTATTCAAAACAAAGCTAACATAATTTCTTTAACAATGAGATTTTCATGTTCATTTTTTATCTTCCTTTTAGAAAATACTAACGACCTTCAAGGAGAATCAATTTTCTGGCTTCTGTCTTTCTATTCTTTTTCTTATTTTTTAAATCCAATTTTACCACCAAGGACAAGTATATATGAACAAATTATACACTAGAGTCATAGCTCCCTTGAGCTATCATACTGGACTGTTGAAGTATAATTATTATAGCACATTGGTTTGCTCTCAGACTTCCGAAATACTGTTTAAAACTCCTTCCTTAGAGCAAGGCCACTAAAAAAAATATGCTGTTAAAACCTAACTACCTGCAGTATAAAAAAAAAAAAACACCTAGCACTTCACAAAATTCTATGAATGAAAAATAGCACAAGTTAGTAAAAATGTAGACAGACAACAACCAAGAACATAGTTAAAAATGTGCAAATGTGCAAGATCGGAAGTTGAGGATCATAGCATGAACTTAAGCGTGAAATAACCTGAAACTGCTCAAAATTTTATCAGCTGTGTAAGATAAACATCAAGAACTAGCAAAGACTGAAATCAGGCACTAAACATTTCTGCATGAAAACTTCTAATTCAATTGTGAAAATGATCCTGCTTCAGCAGGCAGGTTGGACTAGATGAGCCCAGGTGGTCCCTTCCAACCTCAACCATTCTATGATTCTGTGATTTTTCACATTACATATATTTTATTCACAGTCATACACACATGTCCACCATGCATAACACAAAATCCAAGTAGAGGAAAAAAAATGCTTTGCATTTTTCCTTTTCTTTTATTTCTCTGGCTAATCTTCTCTTCCCAACCATAAAACACAAACAAAGCCCGCTGAAAGGACAGACAGACTGAAAGACAGAAGGAAAGGAAAGCACAGGCCTTGAACACCAGGACTAAAATCAAATTAGTTAACTGCTAGAAGCATGAAGCATTAATGAAACAGAAATAGAGAATTTTTCCCTTATGAGGAACATTTATTCAGTGTTAATTAAATCCCTTTATTCACAATCTGTACCTACCCAAGTGTAAAAATATTACACCATATCAATAACTGCAGAGTGTAAGCAAGTACCACACTATAAGCATCTTTTTCCCCATCTAGTGGAGTGAAGCCTTTAAACATTTGTACTGTTTGAAGTCTTCAAAGAAATGACAAAAACTAACAGAAAACCCTCTGCATGAACCAACAGCCACAGCTACTAATTCACTTGCCTAACGAGTAGCTATCAGAAACTAGCTCCAAGCATTTGCTTGCAAAGTTCACATGCGATAGTGTTAATGAGGAACTTTCAGAGAACTTTTCTGCAGTAATTATTTCTCTACAATATATCCAGCTGACTGGTTTATTCATTTGCAGTCCAGTTCTGCACCACTGAAGCCAAAGAGAGTTTTGACATTAACTTCAATAGGTTCAGGTCCTTGCCTACAATGCTGAGCTATCATCACAAACGCCTCAGGTGCATTTCTGTAATATGACACAAACTAATTAAAGCACAGCTGAAACTACTGAGGGACCATCCCTAGCATTTTTAAATTTACAAGATGAGAAACAGGCTCATAAAGCTTCCGGTGGACACCATAAATAGATTTCTTAAACTTTCAAACCCACCAATATTTGTTCATTTGAATGAGAACTCCAGGTAATCCAAAGTACTAGCAATTTTGATTGGAATGGTCAAAAACAGATTGGCAAGACACTTTTGCATAAGCAGAGCACCATGTAAGACTAAGATAATGTCTTTACAGGAAATTCTTTTTCCTGTCACTTGCATCTTCTTCAAGATGATTTCCTGTTGTAAAAACATATTATGTATTGGTTTGAGAATTACTTTGGAAGATTAAATAAGGCACTCAGCTGTTTTGTAAATTATGTGAATGTATGTTGGGGAGGGAGTATAATCCAACAGCGACATTTTCAGGTGTAAGCATCTGCACTTTGTAACTAGTATCAGTACTGTTGTGAAAGAGCCACACTTGACTTCTGAATCGTTTTGTATTAGGAATGCATGCTTTGCCTTGACATTCCTGTCTGACATGAAATGATTAGCTAATAAGTGTCACCAGGGTTTTCTTCAGCTTCTGAGCTGTACTTAATATGTAAACAGTATCTCACTTCTGACAGTTCATTTTAACTAAATCACAGGAGCACAGTCATTTCCAGGGGAACTTGAGTGCTGCTTCACCTAGATCTGGTGTTGTTGAATGCTAGAGGCCTCAGAAGATGGTCCAAAAACCAGGCAAATGGGATAATGGTCTCCTCCCAGATGCCTCACATGAGAGTGGCTTAAAAAAACATAGAACAAGATTCAGTAGTTCTTTCAAAATTGATGTTAGCATTAAGCCATATAGCTCAAGATTTTTTATTTGCATAATTCAAAATCCCATTTAATTTCAAATCTTGTCAAATTTTGGTCTCAGCAGAATCCTAGCTCCTCCTAAGAGAGTTCAGAGCAGCAGTGCACTGCTGGAGCAGTGGAGTAATTCTCCAATTCCAGCTCTCGAATAGCATCAGAACGTAGGCACAGAAAACTGAAATTTGTATTTACTTACATGGTTAAATTTCAATCCCTGAGGATTTATTAGCTATAACATGGGATGTCACAAGATTTAAGCTTACCCGCTGTTGAATTTCTTCTCAAAGAATTCTAGGTTGAACACTTCAGACTGAAAAAAAATCTTAAGCTTGTTCACTAGTACTAGGATTAAGTCCAGATTTTAGAAAAGTGGAAGAGGCAAGTAAGAGCTTACAGAAGAGAATACAGTTAAGTTATACAGACAGTATTTTGTCACATTCTAAATATCACCTTAAAATAGAGAAAGCAGCCACTTAATGGAATATATCCCCAGGATACTAACTCAACTAGTCACTAGCTACAGTTCTATAAAAATACACTGAAAATGCATTTCCTTTCAGTGTAAGCAGAGAATGTAACTGAAATATGAAGTGTGTTCACTCCATATTTCACACAGTGAAAATTCTGTGTTCAGCAGATTTATTTTTTTTACAAAAACAACCAAGAAGTAAAGTTGATTCTACTTTGTTACAAAGATTTATTCCCCATCCTGTCTCAGTTTTTCCACCTTACCTGAAAAGAAGCATATGCAATTAGATAACTGTAAGTACTGAAAGTTAGTTTCTAACCAGTGAAAAGGTGTAAGGGATTTACAAGGCTATCTGCTCATAAATGGTACAGAATTAAGTAAAATTAAGTAAATTATAGTAAGATTAAAATAACATCTTCACTTGTACAAGTTTGCAGGCAAGATCCTTTTTCATGTAGCCAAGGTGCTTAATACTCCTTTTTCTTCTATTTTCCTTATAAAATTCAAGCTCACTAAAAGCAATAGAAGGAATACAGCTCCCTGATCTATTTCAGCAATTCACAATGCCACAGCTCACAAAAATAATGAAGTCTGGAAAATGGCATTTTAAAATAGTCTCTTTCTCTATACACTATGCTTTTAAAGTTTATGTTAGCAATATGGGAATAATATCCCTATATTTTTTCCCATAAGGCAGAATCACTTCCTATTTTACTTGACAAGCTGCCAGGAGACAGATAAAGAAACATTAGCCAGAATGCCTGGCGAAAATCCAAACAGCAATCACATTCTGCCCACCCAGCACTCCCTGTGAGCTCACTCGGCTACGGCATCTTCCGATTCCTGCAAGTTTTTCTCTATGTTGTTAACATATTGTATATATTAACCTGGTTGCCAGGTTTCACCTCAAGGCATAACAGCTTTCTGTTGAAGGCTAAATGGCAACCTTATTTTGGTAGGTTGTGTTAATGCTTACACGCCCTTTTGCCCTTCTCTTTCTTCTTCCTGTAGCAATATTCCAGATCTTATTTTAGGAGCACTATCAAACGTATACACTGAGACACCTCCCCACACACCCATGTGTAGAACAATTTCCTTTAATTCAATAGTGGAACTATAGTACAAATATTCACACAAGTGATTTTTTTTAATGGTCAAAGCAGCAAGCAACTTAGAGACAATGGAAATAATCCTGCCCTTCTTACAGTCAGTCAGAACTGTGCTGCTGTCTCTCAATGGGAACAGCACCACCTATTGCAAGAGTAGTTGGTCCACCTTATGTTTTACACTTCCCTTCAGGTCTTTCCCTGCCTCTGGGCAGAGAGTGATCTGACCTGTTTCCCCATGTAGTGTTTCTGCCTATTCTAGCTTTCCTAAAATCCAAACCTAAAGTTTTCTTCCTTAACAAGAGCTTTCAAGCACTGCCATTTGTCATCAGCCATTTTGCCCCCAGATCAAATACCTATGATTTAAGCACAGAGATTTAGAGCACACTGCTCTCTTCCCCGACATTGCCACAGAATGATGAACTTCTATTTCTAAGGGAAGGCAAATTATATGTTTCTCACTGAAGACATTACTGACGACTTCACCAAAAGATCCATTCCAGACTCGTTTTCAACTGACAATAAAAAAAGGAGAACTTAACAACCCTCTTTCTTTTCATCCACCATGTACTTTATCATAGTCAAGTCATCGATTCAATTATTATGCTCTGGCTTTGCAGACTTCTGTATATTTGTCCATTTGTCTCCTTGAAGACATCGTTACTGCTTCCAACTCTTTAACACATAACACTCTTGAGACGCTCTGAGTGCCTTGGCAAGCTGCCACATCTGCTAATACAATGCTAGAATTCAGTGACATCCTCCTTTAGGATCCCTCAAAATTTTGCAGTCCATGATAACATCAGACCTATTCCAGCCTACAGCTAAAATCCAATAGGGTTGAATCCATCTGGTTTTAAACCACCTGTAAACCTAAGAAGCACCCTTACAAATATATATTTTTTTTTTCTGCAGAGCATTCTGGACTTCGTAAATAGCTTCAAAGCTTCCATCCAGACTCTTAATGGAAATAAACAGCATCATAGCTTGCTTTCCATAGCAACACTCATTCACAAAACACACAGTATAACAACAGAAACCTTAATGAAAAACTTCCATTATAGAATCATTGATATCCAACGACTTAGTATTATTTTCAAAGCAACATCTAGCTTTATGCAGCTGATAAACAGATTTCTGTACCTTGTTGGCTTGGAGGTTGAAACTTGCTCCTTACATAAGTCAATCTATTAGTTATGACCTGGATAGAGCTAAGTCTAACTTACAGAAGCAAAGGTTTTGGAGGGAAGCAGCCCTTAAGAGATAAAATACCTAAAAACCATTTTGAACATGTACAGTATTATTTGGTTATGCAAAAGGCTAAATATTTCTTCTGTTATTCAGTCATAAAAGGCAGCAGCCTTCAGTTAATAAACAGAAATATATGTTCTAAAAGTGTAATAGGCCTCCCTTAAAACTCTCCTTTATGTATATATTCAGGTACATATAACATGGGTATTTGTCTGGACTCTTTCCGTAACAGACTCACAGTGTGGTGCCTGTTGATAAAGAATGCAAACTCTCAGTTTGTGTTTAATAGCACATTACGGACACAAGTAGTGGATAATTAGGATGTAACAGCTACACTTTTAGATTTCAAAATTACTTAGGAAAAGCAGAACGTTCACAATAGAAGCAAACAGGAAATAAAATGAGTGGCATCAATCAGGCATTTTCATTCCTAATTAGTTCTGTCTTCTCTTTCAAGTGGTTAATAACATGGACCACACCAGACTATCTAAACTGGATTTCTGCAAACAATTGTACATTCATGTTTTAATGGTAAATGACTGCTTTGGTAGCAGGGGAGCTACAGGGGCGGCTTCTGTGAGAAGATGCTGGAAGCTTCCCCTATGTCTGATGGAGCCAGCGCCAAATGGCTCCAAAACAGACCCACCACTGGCCAAAGCTGAGCCCATCGGTGATGGTGGAAGTGCCTCTATGGTAACATACTTAAGAAGGGGAAAAAACTGCTGTGCAACAGCAGCCAGGAAAGAGAAGTGAGAGTATGAGAGAGCAACAGCTCTGCAGACACCAAGGTCAGTGCAGAAGGAGGGGAGGAGGTGCTCCAGGCACAGGAGGAGATTCCCCTGCAGCCCGTGGTACAGACCATGGTGAGTCAGGATGTGCCCCTGCAGCCCATGGAGGTCCATGGTGGAGCAGGTATCCACCTGCAGCCCATGGAGGACCCCTCCATGGAGCAGGGGGATGTGCCCAAAGGAGGATGTGACCCCATGGGAAACTTAATAAAGTTTATGATGAATCAGTAGTATGAAACATTTTTAGCACAGGTTCAACAAAGACTTAAAAATATTAATTATAATTCAATAAAAAATAATTATTCCAATTCTTGAAGGCTCAAGAGGACTCTTAAAGGCCTTTTCCAACCTAAACGACCCTATGATTCTATGATTCTGTAGAGTGGATAGTCTCATTGTTCAAGAAATACAACTGACCACTCTAGAGATAGTTTTAAAAGAAGATAGCTTACAGTGAACACTAAGATAACCTGAATGGCATAATAAAAATCCAACTTAATATAGGACAATTAAGTAGCAGACAAGAAAAATAAGAAAATCTCTTAATTGAACTTAGACACATCCATCATTCTGCAAAGAAGTATTTAGGTTTGCCTTTGAAATACTAACCCTTTTAATATCATTTGCTCTTCTCAGTGTTTGTTCAATATAATTTTTTTTTCCCAAATTATTCTGCAGTGTTTGAATAGTTTTATTATGGATTTTTGTAAATGCAGACTAACACAAACAAGACCTCAAAATATACACGTTACAACTTCTTTTATTTTAAAGTCAATGAAATATTTGTATGCATAGTTTAGAAAACAACTGCTTTCTTATATGGCTTGCATACTTATTTCTTATTTAATATAAATTGTTTGAAATCAAACAAAAAAATCCACATAATTATCACAATAAACCAGAAAATTAATCCACCCTATGTCATCCTGGCAACCTATCCGAGTTAGTTAAAACTAGAAAAAAGCAGGCACTTTCATACTAACCTGCAAAAATCAAAACACCTTTACCCTGGGGGAAATAGGTGCAGTCAAAAGAGGCTGACACTAACTACACTTGGTTTCCTCACTGTAGTTTAAATTTTGTAAAATAGGTCAGTTAAGGGAAACAAATAAGAAATCAAACAAATGGCAAATGACTGTGTTTCAACAGAGACTGCAATGTATTTGTAGCGGTTTCTCCACATTACTGTCAATATTCATTCAGAAGTTTCAGAGACTTAAGAAGTCCACAAGCTTCAGAGAAATAATAATAAAAACCTTAATTGTAACAAAAAAACCCAAACAAAAACAACTAAATGGAACTCAGCCATTGTCTGAAAAATATTATTATAAAATATACATATTCAAATCCATGATTCATTTTGTGATGCTCAGTAAGCAA
Source organism: Nestor notabilis (assembly GCF_000696875.1). Lineage (NCBI taxonomy): Eukaryota > Metazoa > Chordata > Aves > Psittaciformes > Psittacidae > Nestor > Nestor notabilis. Next base: position 14,870 of record NW_009935134.1, on the reverse strand, counting down.
GTAATACAGAGCATCATTTTAAAAAATGTTTTAAAAGATAATAAGTTATTTTACTGCCTAAATGGATACAGTTATTTTTCTTTTCTGAGATAGTTTAGTAAAAGTATCAATATTAAAAAACACTGAGTATCAAGGTACATTTTAGTTCAGACCATGTACAGACCTGAAAGACAGCAATAATTTTGTATTCTGCCTTCCATGAGTCTTTTGAATACTTTTTGATACACACATACTAGAGCCATTAAACTAGAATGAATACTGTATTTATTCAGTCTTATGATTTCTGAGCAACTTCCTACTTTATATGTATAAGCCTGTCAAATTTAGGAATGATAGAGAACTTGACACACTGCTCTATTAGAAAACTTCTTTTTTTCCCTCCTTTTATTGGAAGCAAGGTAACTGCAAAGGAGTTTTTCCTTCACAGACACCTCTAGGAATGCTTACTGCAACAACAAAATGAGCACTTTTGGGGTTTTTTTCTTAAACACTGGCTCTGCTTCTCTTAACCAAAGTGGACAGGGTGCATCGGGTGCAGCACCAAAGAATATCAAAGCCTATTTCAAAGGAAATTTTGAAACTGCTCAGCAGTTCTTAATCACAATCTTTTTTTAACCTCATGCAACTCTAAAAGTAAAAATAAAACCATTATTTATTTAACTCTGAGAACTTTCGTTACAGTCTGTGGCCTTGTGAATAGTGCCTTGATATGGGAAGTAAAATGCCTGGTTTCCCACAGTAACGGCAGTGAGAGAGAATGTGCAGAACAGCCCCATATATCATCATAAGAATTCAATATCCATGACATTTTACGTTCACTGTGCTTGAATTCAAAGAAAGACGAGATAAGGTTAGCAAAAAACAGCAGAGATTGCTTGTCACTTTAAAGCATCTCCCCGTGTTAACTGTTCTGTGTCGCAGGCTCTAAAATACCAACAGACTGGGTTGAGGAGTAGCAGCTGAACAGTTCAGTGATAATGTACATGATAACTCAAGTGGATGCTAGCTACAAGTGCTTGCAAGTACTAAGAATAATACACAAAGTCAAGCCCAACTGTTCCTAAAGCAAAGGGCTGACAGCTCAGGTGGGTGGAAAGCCAGACAGATTAAGACTATAACAAGGTAACAGAGCTTTCCGTGCAGTGTAATGGACCTGAAGAAAGAGCAGCAAAACAATGTTCATAGCAAAAGCAAGCTAAAAAATGTTTTAATCTTTTCTAGTAGTGAACTCTTCTTTCCCTTCTTACAGCTTTCTCCATTGGTACAAGATAAATATCAAGTGTCTCAGTCAATCCTATTCCCTTGATCTGAGACACCCTCAGTAAGGGTGAAGGATTACAAGCCTGGGAAGGTGCAAATCAGGGCTGCAAATCCATGTTCTCCAGCAAATCCAGGAGCAGCCATCAACCAGCAAGAATTAGTCTATCCACCTTGGTCCCTCAGAGTTTCCAGGCTCAGGCTTCCTGAGATTTAACGCTCTATGGTACATCAGAACGACATCAGTGTAACTGCACAGGTAAAATGAGAGATGAGCCAAAGACAGTCTAGTACAAAGGATCAGCAGTCTGGGAAGCTTAAAAGCAGAGCACCTTAAACTCAGCCAAGCCATGTAATACAGTCTGCTTCTCCTTCTCTCTTCCAGGCTCCTCCAGGAACATAAATCACACTGAAAAATCTTCACAGGGTCAAAACGGAATTGAAAAGTGATTTCAAATATTATGTTACTAAGCAGTAGCACACCATTGCAAAATAAAATGTAATTTATATCTCAGCACAGATAGAGAGTCTGCTAAGCTAGTCCCAGAGAGCACTTCTAGACCACAAAGCAGAACAGAGTTTATTACAGAGATGATTAGCAACTAATCACATTTCCTTCATGTGCTTTTTACAACCTAAACATCATCCAGTCCATATATATACCAACTAAAACTTTGGCTTGTCAAATCTGCAATATTGTAATATAATAGGGAGAGAGGGTAAATACAGTCTCAAAAAACACTGGGATGTGGCAGGATCATTTTTGACTACTTAATTAAAAACAATTGGAATTTTTAAAGTTATACTAATATATCAGGAGTTAAATTTCATTTTTAGATCAGTACATATACAGCTGCCTGTTAGATGCATTTTCAAATACTGTAGCAAAACACGAAGAAAAGTGTCAGTGGAATCTAGTGGTCCATTTAGCTCAACACCGTATGTCCAACAGTGGGAACACTTACAAAATGAGAAAACTCTGCACTTTCTGGGGTAATTTTCTTTCTAATTCCCCTGGCATTGAGATGCCAGCATTCAGCTTTGAGAGCATGGCCTCCTGTTGGACAAGACTGCCATGTGTGGATAATGGGAAACTACAACTGTTTTCAGTTCAAACACAAGCATTATTGTTATATAAAATAAAAATGTTTTAATTTTTTTCTAGACTACTGCCAGGTCTAGGTCTACCACAAAATAAAACCAGTTTTTGTCATTTTGCCATTACTCCATTAAGACACATGAAATATCAGTTTTCAATTAATGGCTTTTTATTATTCTCTGTTTGACTCACAATCTTCACTGTTTTGGATCCAGAAGGATCTTATGCTCAGGCATCAGCACAATTTAATAGCATTATTCAGGCTCTCCACAGACCTTGACAACTTTTTCTAAGAAAAATACAGAAAAACTAGGACATGTAATTCTAATATTTGCTGTATAGAAAGTGAACATGAGTACACAGAAATAAGCCAGAGAAAAAAACTGAACAGCAAACTGATAAGGCTGACAGATCATTGTAAAGCATCAGTGAAAAGCTTGGGCAAACTTTGTTTCCGCTTCATGAATTCACACGCTGAGTTCCAAACAAGGCTTGTAAGGATGAAAATAAATAAAACAATATTTTCCTGGACAGTGTTTGCCCTCCAGGACGAACGCTTTGTGATATTGACTGTCTGGCAAGGAGAGTGAGAGATGGAGCCAGAAGTTTATCAAAACAGCCATTTTCCTTTCCTCCCACTTGGCAAAATATAACATTCTCTTAGCAGAGTGGGCTTCAGAACTTGTGCTTTTCAGAAGCGATGAATTTTTGCCTTTTGTGTTGCTATGAAAGCACAGACACTGGGAATCAGCTCCAAATGTAGTATCTTCAGCCTGAAAACATGTTCACAGCCAGGAGTGGACATTGTCACATCATCTACTTTGCCACACAGGCAGGCAAACTAAGATCTGCGTAGGTCAGTGCTGGAAGCCATCCCATACAGTATTTCAGTTCAGCAAAGCACTGTGATGTTTCCTTTCAGCTGTTCTACCAAAGTCTGTGTTGAAGTGCCACGTCAGAGGGTCTCCAGGGGATGCATGGGGACTTCCCACCCCAGAGATGACACAACCCTACCCCTGATTGCTTCCAGGACACGCATGGTGGGCCTCTATGGCAACAGCTCATTTCCAGAGAGAGGCTCATGAAGCTAAAATGACCCAGGGGCAATCAAGCACAATCATGGAGAGAATGACAAGGAAAAAGAAAAGCCTGGTGTTTTGTGTACTCTGAGGTAAAACTGTTCCCGAGTTTACTGATTCGTATCTGGAGCAGCTGACAGTCATTTATCATTTCCTATCTCTACCCAGATATACAAATCAAAGGAAAGGCTTATTGTACAACCTGGGACTGAGTATGAACAGAAAAAAGACAGGACATACAGCCTCAGCGAACAAGAAGAGACTACTTTTTAACGTATCATGGCTAAAGAAGAGCAAACTACCACAGATAAGTGGCAACGTAATGAACAAGGAGTACACTCTCCTGGATTAAACAACCAAAATGCTCACTTCTTATCAGGAAAGGTTAACTACTAGTACTGGTCAATCCTTGAAACCTGTAATTTTTGCAATCTCACTCTGTCAGCATCGAAGTGATTCTTTGATTTTATGGCTTCTGAATGTACAACCCAATAACAATTCTGACCTTGGGCATTAAAATATCATGTCAAAATGACCAATGGCTGCTGCCAAGAGTTCACCACACACAGATTCCCTGTTTCCAAACAGGCAGCAGACAATAGAGGTCCATATTTATTTCCTAACATCTTGGCATCTTTTCAGCAGTTGTACATCAGTGTAATGCTATTAAAATCAATTACTTGATTTTGGTTTATGACCATATTCTTTCTGGCTCCAAAATCCTACAGTAGGATTATTTTTCAGTAAAGATACCTCAGGGACACTAATTAAATGTGTCTTAACTGTGAGTAAGGACAAATAGAAGCTAACAGATTTCATGCTATAAACTGTTCAGGACACTTAAGTCCCACTAACATGATGATTCTTCTGTAGCTGTCAAAACAATCACAGATTCAGGTATGCGTACTGCTCAACAGCTTTAGCTATACATCAATACACAACTGATGGACTATGTAACTACATGGGAAGACGGAAGCACCATAAAAAGGTTGAGTTGGTTTATCATATCATCCTGAATTGAGATGTCTGTGTATTTCATTTGTAAAAATTGTATGTCCTCAGACACATGATAAACACAAATCACAATTTAACATACGTGCAACAATGTTTTCTTGAGAGAAATTCTCTGACTGCTGAGAACTTCAGCAGTAACACACAGAAGAACACTGGCAAAACTGTGAATGCTTCACTCCTAATTTTATAGGATTTCACCACAGGAAATCTTTATTTTTAGCTGAGGATTATTATTTTTTTTTTAAGCCAACAAGATTTAGTATAATGATTCTATCTACTCCAGCGTAAGTCTGATGAAATTTCTTTAAGCATCTAATTTAATTTAAACAGTGATTCACTGTTTAAAAATCCAATGACATTTCCTCCCTTGGTCTACATTTAATACAATTGAAAGAAACTGAGCTCTACAAGAAGTTCTCCATTGCTATATTTAACGTAATGGAGAGTAATGCAACTACAGAAGACAAACCTTTACTCTGAAAGGGTTTATGGGGCCCAGGGCTTTCTCTTTTCCTAGAAGTAACACCTTTATACTGAAATAGCAGCTGTTCCTTACCTGAAAGGAGTTCATGCACTGAAGTGAAGGTGGCAGAGAGGTGGTACTCAAACCCAGTATTAGCAATAATTCCAAACATGTTTCTGATGGAAACTTTAAAGGATGAACTCCAATATCATTTTCCCATTCATCAACAAGCCTATAAAGTTAAAAAAACAAAAACAAAACCACAACTTTTTCATTATCTTAAAATATACCTAAAACCCAAGTTTCAAAGAAATATTACAATGTGTGATAGTAGTATGATAAGAGATTCTCTTCACATTTTCCCCGTGAAAGTCACAGATAGGTGTGTTTTACCAGAAATACAAGGTGCATTTAGAGTACCTTATCCATAACACCTATCTTAGAAAAAGATACAAAACGTGAGGAAAACTCAGCAGGCATTAGAGCAATCCAATCATATTTCTAATTCAGTTTGATTATTTCTGAACCAAATTTCATCTACCACTAGCAATTTCCCATCATATACTGCTTTTACATATATTCTACATAGGACATAATGCCTCCAGTTTTAATTTTGTTTCTAGAAGGAAAAATGTCCTTTCACTTCTGAAAAGACAGAAGGTCAGGTGTGATTTTCAAAATTGATGTTTATGATGCTTTCACTGGAAACTTACTAACAGGTCTGTACCAAGCAAAACTCAATCCCAGTTCATTTTATACAGCTTTCTGCTTTAGATAGATAAAAAGAATTAATATTTCTGGAGCTAGTCATAAAAACAACATTATGAAAGCACATTTCTATAAACTGTACCTGCTACCACATGCTGAAAAACAAGATTAGTTAAACAAGACTAACTCAAAACACAAGAACGTTCCACTTCCTATTGTTCAGGCTTGTTTCTTCCTTAGTGCACAAATTGTCAGACTGATCAGTGATCCAGATAGTTTAATAATTTTATCTAAGCAGCTAATATCAGATACTCCAGAGCAAGACAGATGCTGATTATTCTCAGCAGATCTGAGAGCATCACTTTAGGAGACAGTGCTTGCCTTCCATGTCCAAGACTTCACAACTTCAATGAATAATTTTAGCATCAGCTTTCACTTTTAAATTCCTCCAGCTCTTCTGGAAATATATTAATCTAACTTAACTGCTGCTTGTGAACATATCAGCTTGTTTTAAAGTCCTATCTAGAAATAGGTATATTTTTTATTAAGCACCCAAAAGAGTAGGCATCACTCTAACATTCAGCGCCGTGAAAACTGAACAAATATTCTCTTTGCAATATCTGTGTCCTTCTGGATGGTTCTCATTCTCTCAAGTTTCGCAAACCCACCAATTCTGTATAAAGTTCTACTTCTTAGATACAGGCTTGCAGATACAGGTTTTATACATATGTTTCCATTATTAACTCTTCACAGTACTTTCTTGGCATATTCTAGATGTTCTACATAGCATTATTTATGCATCTTTCTTCAAAGAATGGGTGTATTTTCACTTCGTTACCGCCATTTGCCCTCTTGAATTTTAACTGGTTTTTTTCGAATCTTTACTTTTTTTTTCCTCCTTCCTCATTTATCTATGGGTATGTAAGAATCCATTTCTGCTTCAATACACAGAAGCAAGACCCATAATTCACACAAGGTCAGAGCGACTTCAATCTCCCTAAAATAAGTAGTGCTTTCTCTCATTCTTAATTTTTTATCCACAATCAGAACCAAAGATAATTATATTACTTCTAAATTACCAAATGTACCCTGTCTTTTCTCAACCCTCACTCAAGTGAGTGGGTCACTTTGACATAAGGGGGTCTAAACTGTACATGACAAGAAGGAGAAAAGCAGTCCGGGGTAGGCACCCTCTGGTACTTCTAATGTCAGTGCATCATTTAAGATCTCCACACATGGCTGAGACCATACCAAAGGACAGAGGCCAAAACCTGCCACACACTAGCAATCTTCATAAAATGTAGTATATCACTGGACACTTCTACTGCACTAAATCGGTTTAAAGCTAGCACAAAAAACCCCATCTGCTAAGACAGGAAGGTGAGCAGTTTAGAAGACATATGGAGTATTTTCACTATTGAAAGGTACAAGACTCCAGTTAAGCCCCAAAAACTTTGTCTTTATTGAAAGGAAGCAGGATTCTTTTAAAAGACTATGCAAGTGACCAAGTCCAGGAGATACAGCCCTGGCTGGTCCAGAGATTCTGTGAATGCTCCTGGAGGAACATCTAGCTCTAGATGATGAGCACTGGGCAGCCAGTAACCAATGAGTCTTGTTAAATGTAATCCAGAATTGATTGTTATACTTCAGTATGATTTGGTAACTTCATTTATACACATAATTAGAAACTTACCTTTATATGTTCCTTACTAGGTCTTTGTTCTACATTTTTTACAATCTTGTCTGGTGATACAGGCAAACTGAGGTGAAGCTAGCAAAATTGAGGCTTTCCATTTTTCAGAGATCAGCAAGTCTAAACAAAGCACTGTGCAGGCACCTTCAAACACAGCTAGAGACTTTGGAGACTGGACGTGATATCCTAAGATTCTGGGTCTTGGGGAGGTGTTTTCACAGACTAACACCCTCTTTGTAAAGAAACTTTTCAGAACTACAAGCAATATTCAAAACGTCACGATTTCAGTACCCTGAATCTATTCTTGTGCTTTGACTTGAGGATTTTTTGGAGCTGCCTCCTCATTTTGCAGTCCAGCTCTTCCATCCCTGAGACTGCACAAGGGCTTTTTTTTTTTGTGTGTGTGTGTGGCTGCTTGTTTATTTGGGGGAAAGACTGTTTGCATAAAGACATCTAATTATATTGCAATTCTTGTTTATTAATGGCTTAGTTATTAGTATTTCCTGAAACGATTCCAGTGTATTCTCTCATTACAAACAAACCATGTGTGTCCTCGCACTTACTGCTCCAGGAACACTCGTGTTAGGAATTAGTCTTTACGACTTGTCATTTCACAGCATTTAACACAAGTGATTGTGGGAAGTCACTGCTTTATTAGATTATTTCTCTTTGTTCTTATTTATCCCTATTACTCTTGGGAGTATTTTTCCATAATCTTCATTGTAGAGTAAGGAGAAAAATGTCTATGCTTAAAAAAAGGCAAAACAAACCACCCCCACCACCCCCACCACCCCATTTTTTCACCTTAGTATCATAAAACTTTTTTGTATAAGGAGAGTCGCCTCAATTCCAGTGCAGGCGAGAAGACTACCTGCTTTCTGTTTACTGAAAAAGCCAGACTGGCTGATAGTGCTCTTTAGGAGAGTGGGCACCCATGGAGGACAACTTAGCCCATCAGCTCAGTGCTTCCTCCCAGACCAATCCCAAGCGCCAGCAGTCTGAGCTGGCTGAGAGTTCCTCAGCCATGAAAATAAATGTTTTTTGCTCTCCTGAACTTTAAAAAAGAAAAATCCAATTTGATACTAACATAGGACAAATCGTCAGGAGTTTTTGGGAGGGTTGAGTAAGAAGACAGATAAGAAACCAGTAGGACTCAAATGTGCACTTGATAACTTTGGATGCAAATAGGACTTTGCATGCATTTGCTCTCCTCCCCTGCTCCTTAATAACTTTACTCAGCAATGAATTAGTGCTTCTAACCTTCCCTTGAGAGAAAATAGGCTGGGCCAAGCCTGCTCCTTTTGTGAGTAAAGGCAGGAGTCAGCATAATTCCCAGAGAGAACTTGCCATGCTGGTAAAAACAGATTACCTGGAGGGAGTTGAGGTTAACAAGAGAAATAATGCTATTTTATGTTCTTCCTTCTGCAAACATTCAACTTTTCTACACTGCAAAGAAGCCTTGAGATTCTGAACTTCTCAGTCTGACAAAAAAAATTATGACCTTCAGTATCAAATAAAATTCATTAATTCTACACAGGTTCTGTAAGTCACAGCAGGGCACAAGACTGCATCTACTTCAGACTGACTTTAAGACAGGTAAAATCTCACCACTACATACTGACCTTGACAGTGTTTGAGGGAGATGTGAGTCAGCTTTAGAAACCAGGCATTAAAACAGTAAGATGTAGTAAAACATACTCACTAAAATGGTCTAAACTAGGAGCATGCTCTGATTTAGGAAAAGGACATGTCAGAGCAAATTTTTTCACAGCATATTAAATCCACCTCTGTAAATCATCATCATCCAGTTTTGCCTGCCAGTGATCTCACCAACAGGAAAACTCAAATCATCGTAAGCACCCTGTCTGTCACGCCATCCTTCCCATTTTCTCCCTCTTTTCTTTACCCCCCTCCCATTCACAAAACTTTAAAACCTCTTAGCCTATTTCAACCAAATTTTCTTAAGAAATTTCACATTTTCCTGAAAATCAATATCTGAGTAGTGAGGAGAAATCCACATTAGTGACTATTGAGAAAAGCTGCTGATAGAGCTCAGCAACAGATGTTTACCTAGTGACAATATGAGCATAAACATCAAGTGATGTGTACCTAGGACAATATTAGCATAAACTCAATAATATGACATTTCTATCCAGCAAAACCAATTACTATAAGCAAAGTAAACACATTCTTCACAATTTACCATACTCCCTTATAGAGCAAGCCAAATTGAAAGACTTGGTGCTTCTACTCATTTATGTGGGTTCAGAACAACTGGAAAAGAAAACCTCTTAAGTTTTGGGTCAGGAAGAAGGGTTGGTGATAATGGAACTGATCCCTAGTAAGAGCAAGAGTCAGAGCTTTTCCCAGTGTTAACCAAACTTGAGATGTAGCCTCTGCAGATTAAAGTGACACCTCAAACCCCTTCTGTTCCATCTACAATACATTAACCTTGTGTAGTCTGCAGAGATCAAAACTGGAAAATGAAAAAAGCTCTTACTCAGAGCACTACTCAGTATTGCTACCAAGGCACTGGATTAACTTGACATACTTAGTTACAACTTAGGTAAATGCGCTCCACATTCAGGGCTCCAAATGCTGTGAAACCCTTAAAGGAGATTACTGTGTTAGCTTCAGTATTTTGCTCAATCAAGGCTGTGCTGAAGAACCTGACACAAAAGCTGACAGAAGCTCAGCCCTAACTCTCAGAGTTCACTGAATGTTGTTAAAGCTGCCCTTTCCACAAACTATAGCTCTGATATAAATGACTGATGACTTTACTGAGCCAAAGGACAAACCTGCTAAATTAAATAACTATTTGTAAAAATGATTTACTCTAAAAACAATTCTGGTTGATTATTTGTCTATATACTTAATATACTGGAAGGCTAAGTTATTTATACTTTTAATTATCCTTGCAGTGATCTAAAAATGACATAAAAAATCAATGCATGCTCATTAGCTACTGAACTCTTGCCAAAATTTAAATAAAATGGAACACTAAGAAGTGCAGTGCTTCCACAGCCTACAGCAACTTCCTCTGGAAAAAACACTTTCTTTACAGAATCACTGCCACCCTCCTAAAACAAACATCTGCAGTCTTGTTCTAATGCTGTCATTATTCATCCTCAATAGCTGAGAGTGTGAAGTGTGGGTTTTGAGCAAATCTTCCCTGGGATCTTTACTAGTTGCATAGTATACCAAATCAACAGGTACTAAATCTCTTGTGAGACAAAAAAGTGAAGAATGGAAATTTAACCCACTGGTGTCCTTGCAAGGAAATGACCACGAGAAGTGGCACATAGCAAGTAAAGTAAGAAGACAAGAGAGCAGTGATCCAGGGACCCACATGAGGAGGTGCTTCTTTAGATTTATTGTAATGCACTACAGTGGCCAGCATCAGAAACTCCATCTCTAAGATTTAAATGTAATTTTTTTCACTGCATCACTATAGAGACAGGATGAAGGCTTATTTAACTAAACTTCCACAATTTCAAGTAGTCTTAAATATTCTCTCTATAAAGCATTGTTATAAGAAAGTTGCTGACATATAATCCTTATAATAAAGTTACATCTTATATATAGCCCATTAACTTTAATATAACATATATTTTAAATATATATAATCATATACAATTGTGCATATTTCTATAAATTATTAAAAATAGATATCATAGTTGCATACACAAACACACAACCATTATTATTAGTCTTCTGTCTTTTTTCTGACTAATGCATATTTTGAATGGAAAAACTATGCACTTTTGGAGTCTGGTCAAAAAGTTATTTAGAAATCCACTACAAAACTAATACAGCAGGTTTAAAATACCTTATCCTACAAAATGTAAGTCCTTCTTGAACTTTCAATGTGTCACCATTTGAAAAGGACAAGTTATTTAATACCAATAAAAAAGGCTTATAAAGAAAATTCAAATTCAACCTCACTAGAGTATTGTCTGCCCATTACCATAACATTTTTCAGAAGGGCTGACACAAGAAGTATCAAATGTTCTTGTAATATTTCAAAGGTACTTTTAAGTAAAATTATGCTATTTGCTCCAATGAATGCTTTTGTGATTTAAAATAGATACTCCACATGCAGCTTTCTTATTTCTAACTCCAATATGTAGCATAGATTAATCAACTCATGCTAAAAGGTACATTAAAAGACAGCAGATTAAATGATCTTGTTTGCATTAGACAAATGCATAGGAATATAAACTACCTTAATTATATTTAAGTATTTTAAATTATTTTACTACTTCTTGACATACTTTGATTATTCTGAACTATTTAAGGGAAGTCTATAGTATTTAAGGCTGTCTATCTCAACCAGTACAAGTACAAGCCAAATTCTCTTTCTTTTTTTTCCTACCAACATTTTCATTATACTCCACAGTCCTATATTAACTTAAATGTAACTACATTGGTTTTGGGAGAGTTATTAAAAAATGCTATGAGCACAGATAAAGCCTGTGTACAGCCCACATCATCACAAAATCACAGAAGCAACTACACTGGAAAAGATCTTTAAGATCAAGTCCAACTGTTACCCAGGACTGCCAAGTCCACCACTAAACCATGTCACTAAGGGCCTCATCTACATGGTTTGTGAACGCTTCCAGGGATTGTGATTCCACTACTTCCCTGGGAAGCCTTTTCCTATGCTTGAAAAGCCTTCTGGTGAAGAAAATTTCCCCAATATCCAGTCTAAAGCACCCGTAGTGCAGCTTGAGGCCGTTACCTCTTGTCCTGTCTACTTGTTACTTGGGAAAATAAACCAGCCACCTCTTCATCCTCCTTTCAGGTAGTTGCAGAGAGAGATAAGGTCCTTCCTGAGCCTTCTCTTCTCCAGACTAAACACCCCCAGTTCCCTCAGCTGTTCCCCGTAAGACTTGTGCTCCAGGCCCTTCACCAGCTTTGTTGCCCTGGACCTCCTCCAGCAACTCAATATCTTTCTTGTAACAAGGGGCCCAGAACTGAACACAAGAAAGTGGTAAAGGGCAAAACCAAAACCTGTTAGTATATTGTGCCAAGACAGGCAACGTTGCTTATAAGTAGATTATCCCTCTGAAGCACAGAAAGCTATCTCAACATAATGCAACTTTTGCATGGAAATAAATATTGAGATTTTAATCCCATCCAGGAGTGACTTTGCCTTGGAGCAAGTAATTCCAAAGTAATGCTCAACATACTTCTCCAGACTAAAGATTTTTGGGTGTTCACGGACTGCTTTTCTATATTGCCTTCCCTCCTCCAGCTCACTGCTATGCAATTTCAAAAGCATTAATTCCAAGTTGCAACCTGTATCACCCATAAAATATTTTCATTCCACTGAAAAACAGCACCAACTGTACAGTCTCTGAAGAAAATGAAACAGAATTTCAGCTGCAAGAATCACTGAAATAAAGCTTAAATATCACAGGGAAGGATTAGGTCGTCATCTATTCTGCAACATTAAGGTTGAAGATTCATAATATTTAAAATGAATGTATAAAAAGCTAAATCAAGCAACAATGTCTAAAGCAGACTTACGTTCAATGGGACACCTAGATGCGTGGGACCATGAACGCTTCCAAATGACTAAATTTAAAATTCCTGACAGTAATCAAACCATGCACAGATGGTCAGTAGTATAACTAAGACATTATTACCTTTATTTCGTTGCAGTACCAGGTAAGCAAAAATAGGCTCATCACAGAATGAAGAGAAAGGAATTTTAATTTTGCAAGAACTGACCTTGCATATCAAATCCCAAGTCTGCCAGATACTTCCCAGGATATATCCTACTAGCAGTGCATATCTCATAATAGTAACTCCTATGGGAAGATACTTTCTTCATTCACAGAATCATAGGTTCGTAGATTTATAGATTCATGGAATCACAGAATCATAGAATGGTTTGGGTTGGAAAGGACCTTAAAGCTCATCCAGTTCCAACCCCCTGCCATGGGCAGGGACACCTTCCACTAAACCAGGTTGCTCAAAGCCCCATCCAACCTGGCCTTGAACATTTCCAGGGTTGGGGAATCCACAACTTATCTGGGCCACCTATTCATCTACAAGATTAAGCGTTTCTAAAAAAGCTGAAGCTGTAAAAGCAGAAAACTGCACCAAATTTCTTCAGTTACAAAGAAGTTACACTTCAGAACATCTGACTGAGGAATACAAGCTCATAGAGAAAACAGCTCCTGCTGGGCTTGTGATGCTTGAACATATCTAGCCATAATACGAGGAAAACATGGCAGACAGAGTTCAACAGATTCACAGTGTATTTCCTTGAAACTACTTTTTTAAAATTCCCTACATCATTTTTTGCCTAGATGGGTGCAAAAGCAGAACTCGCATGTCAATTTAGAAGTTCTTCTACAAAACCAAGAAAAGCACAGGAGCTTAGGTCTTGCTGGGTATTGCCTAAAGTTTGCTGTGACTGCTCTTGAAAATTCACACCATGCAGAATCACTGGAACAGATCCAAAGCACAATGTAATTGCAGACTTCTCAGCAGCAAAGCAACGTGTTCCCACTAAAAGTAGAAGCAAATTAATCTCATAAAAACGGCATGGTCAAAGCTTTAGAATGTGCTTCTTCGCTGTAACGTTGCGTTAAGGTTTTAAGCTGCAGGTTTTGAATGTCTTACAGCATCCCAGGAAAGAAGTCAAATAATTTTTCTGAAAACAACAAAGACCAAACTGCTGTAGCCAGATCACTGCTGATAATTCACCATAGTGGAGCCATGATGGCACTGATGATGGTCATCACCATCTAGACTAGCAACAGTTCTACTATGACTCTAGACTGCAGTTTTCTTGGATATGCCTACAGCTCAGAATGAAGGAACAGCTTTGCCTGCTCCTTAAAATACTTTTCTTCACCTTTAGCACATCTTGATTCCTTCCTGGATACATCTTTCTCTAAACTAGAACAGATGGCTCATAATTTCCCTAATGTATGGCAATAACTGTAGACTTACTGTGCTTGGGTTAGGTGCAGAGGGGACAGAGCAGCGTGCTACTGACCTATTGCTGAAAGCCTGACTAGTGCCATCTTACTCACAGGGAATAACAAATGTGAGCAGCAGCACCAATGACCTAAAAAAAGCCTCCCTTCCCAGCATGTATCAACCAAGGATTCCAATTCTGAGGTTACTTTTTTTTTCTTTTAAACCTTCCAGCACTTCAGGTATGTAGAAAAATAAGGGCCACTGGCCTGGCAAATAGGAGTAAGCCTCCTTTAGTAACTCTTATTTTGGGAAGGGTAGAAGTGCACAGTAGGGCACTATGTAAAAGGTCCTTCACAGCTACTGGTGACATCAATATGGTTACCCTACAGTAATTGCAAAGTGATTCCAGATAGCTCCCCTTGAAAGATTCATGTAATTTTGAGGAAGCATTTCCATGTGCTCATAAGATACGGACATCTGGTGGACCTGTCACCTTCCTCAACAGCCTCTTCTTGTAATTGTTTTCAACCTATATTTTTTTCCCATCAGAAGCATTAACAAGGATGCTCTCCTCTCTATAGCCATCTGTTTTCATAGAATCATAGAATGGTTTGG